>NC_091363.1:7935160-8048108 GCF_038502225.1 Cherax quadricarinatus
GCAAGACCCTGTATTAGGTAAATTTGGTTAAGATTACAGCAGCTAAATTGGCGTTTTTTAAACCTAGCGTAGGTAGTTGATATGTTATCTTCAAATTATTCACCGACTCCTTTTAATTTTGTATCATGTAAGTTATTGTATCATCATAACGGTGTGAAGCATGGGTTTTAAATTTTGTAGGAAGGAGGAGGCTAGAGGCACTGAGGATATAATGTTTGATTGCAGTGTGTAGAGAATTCTGAGCATGGAGAGTAGGTGGTGTGGGGTTACCAAAAATACCTCTGTTATTTAGCTAGCTGAGGAAGGGTTATGTAGGTGATTTGTCCACCTGAAGATGGAGCAAAATGAGATGACTAGGATGATTACCCTATATCAGTTATTATTGAATATTCCTAGTACAATACTGCACAATCTTTTCTTGCATATCTTGTGCAGTTTTATGTGTTTCCCTGCCTTGTGTTGTGACCAGGAAAGTGGGATGTGTCTTCTTTCTGAACTGTCGGAGCTGGGCCACCTAGTGTGTGAGCGACGTGTACCACTATCTGCAAGCACCTGGGACAGGTTGATCAGTTTCATAATGACTTTCAGCAATTTAACCCTCACCATTGATCTTCTAATTTGTGCCATGCAAGTAAGATTTACAGCAAACCATTAAATTACTTTATTAAGTCAATATTCGTTTGTAAATTATTTTTTTAACATTCCGGCCATCTCCCACTGAGGTAGGGCAAATAAAAAAAGAAGAAACACTGTCACCGTCACTCACTCCATCATTGTCTTACCGAGGGTGTGCCAATACTAAGTAATTATAATTAGTAATTATAAGAACTCCATACACAGTATAAGATGAATTACCAATTGACCCCCTAGCTGTCTTCAAGACAGAACTTAATAGGTTATTTCAAACAGTTCCCAGTTAGTTGGGCTATCATGCTAAAATTGTACTGTTATACTATAATCAGTAGCTTGACTTATCTGACAAACAACTAGAGAGTCTGGTCTGAGACCAAGCCACGGGCAATGAGCTGGTTTTAGAAGACGAGAGAAATGGGATAATCACTCATTGATTATTTTTGCAATTACAATAGATTTTGTTTATTTTTCACATTTTTCTCTTTCAGATAAAGAAGTTCAAGCCAGAGGTAGAAACTTTGAAGAAACTTTTGCTTGACTGCAGTAGAGGTGGTCCTGCCTTGATGCAACCATTGTCCAAACTTGTGTGTGCTTTGTCTGCAGACTACCTTTGCAGGATGAGGTCATCTCTGGAATACCTGGTGAATTTTTTTGCAGATGCTCCGCCACCTGAACAGCAAGTTAAGAACATTATTATCCGTCACTGTCAGACACATGGGATAAACCTTGTATTGCATTCACAAGTTTCAGCCTACAAGAGAAAAAGTGAAAGTAGTATATATGACCGCAGTACAGAAAATAGATTGCAGTGTTCCTTTAAGGTACATAACAAAGATAATTTTATTGCACAGTTTAGGAACTTGTCTACTAGTCATTTTGGTGTGCCAAACATGGATGCATCATCTCAAAATCTTCCAAATTTAGAAAATTTAAGACTATCAAGTGATTTCAGATACCAAAGTTCATCAATTTGTTATTCTAGTCCCCAAAAAATATTACTAAAGAGCAGAAGCTGCTCAGGTGATACGTACAGCCTAGCATCTCGTACTACTGACAGCAGAATATTAGTATGTGATAATCAAGACGATCAATCAGTATTATTAAACCATGCCTCCAAGCACCATTTATCAACATCATGTTCGGGTCAATATCATGAAAGACCTAATTCAGAACATGAGAATTTGCCTTCTGTACTGGTTAATGAAGGAGCAAACTCAAGAAAGCTTACACAATATATGAACAAAGGAAGGATAGAATTGAATGAGCCTGCAAATGACTGGAAGATAATCATTGTGCCACAGTATAAAAAGTCATTTGGTTACTCTCAAACCTCAGTTCAAAACAAATGTTCAAAATTAATGCCAATATATGATCAGTCACAGAAGCAATCTCTTTGTAAAGGGCCTTTGCTTGATGTCTCATTTCCTATTTTAGGGCATGTGTCAGCCCCTTTAAATTCTATGCTACCTACTTCAAGAATTCAGAGGCATTTTGACAAGCCAAGCAGATTGACAGGAAGGTCCCCCAAACATGATTTAACTAAGAAAATCTTGTGTGAGAGAAAAAGTGAATGTAAATTGAATCCTTGTCAGCACAAGCAGTCATGCTTGTCTCATGACACAGCAGGAGGTTTGCAGTTACACAAAGGAATACATCAGTGCTCAGAAGAATACATAAGACTGCAGGACAGTAGTAATGAGTTGAGCATTAACAATAGCTCTCCATTTTTTCATACGGAAAAGATACTTGTATCTAATGTTCAACCAAAACCATGGTGTAGCTCAGCACACCAGTCTAGCTTTTTAAAGCAAAAGCCAGGGATGTCATCTAAGCTTTCGTCTTCTGTTAGGGACAAGATTGACCTGACAACTCAAAAACGAGCTAAAGCCAGTGCTAAGAATGTCAAGGAGCCCCTGTGTCATACAGCTACAGTTTCTAACATTAATAATGAACACCTCAGCCAAAGGTAAGATGATCACCTCTTCGTTCTTAAAGAGGTGCCCCTCAAGGGAGGTTCCTTGACGGTGGTGAGGGGCTCTTGATCTAGGGAATTGGATCTGTGCTCCAGTTCCCTGAATTGACCCTGAATACCTTCCATCCCCCCCCCACATGCACTGTATAATCCTATGGGTTTAGTGCTCCCCATAATTATAATAATAATCTTAGAGGTGATGTGTCTTGTCCTAAACTTAGTTAAGATAATATGTGTAGAATTTTAATGCAGTTTTAAAAACATGTCCTCTTCAAGGGGGGCTCCTTGGTGTGGTGAAGAGGCTCTTGGTCTGAAGAATTAGACCTGTCGGTCTTCTTCCTCAGACCGAACCTAATTACCCCCCATTCTTCCCTCCCCTATCCCATCCTCCTCTTTTTCCATTCCTCCTCCTCGTCCTCACCCCTCCCTTTTTGCCCTTCCTCTTTTTGGCCTTTGGGATTTCTCCCACAGGCGCGCTAGTTCCTAGATAGGGGAAAGGACACCGGGGTCCATCCCATTCCGTTGACGTTCTTGGCGGTGGCGTAGTTTGCCGTGGAATCTGGATCGCCTGGGGATGTCCCGATCCCTCCCTGGTATCCCAGAGTAGCTTTGGGTGTCTTTCGGGCGACGGGTGTATCTCTGGAAGCCACCTTTTGGATTCCGGGGGTGGTGGCCAAAGGAGGTATGCTTTGTGGCGGATATCCGGCCACCCTCTCTTTTGTCCACCGAAGTAGCTCGGCAGATGTGAGGTTGCTATCCCGGATTGCTGGTAAACTGGCATGAAGGGTAGGGTATGGCACGGGTTCCATGCTGCATCTGTGCTACTAGCGGTGCTGAGGTCCTCTTGGGCGCGGAGGGAGATTTCCAGCCCTTTCATTCCTCCTGGGAACTATTCCTCCCCGCTCCCCCCCTTTTTTTTATTCTCTTTTTTATTTTTATTTTCTTTTCTTCTTTCTTTTTTTTTCTTAAAAACAAAAAGCAAAGGAGTAACCTAACCATAGAGAACCCAATCCATGAACCCACTACCCCCGGGCCCGTTCTTGATACCACACCCCATTCTGACCCTGCCTTGTGTTTAGACCACTCTTCGGACACTCCTGATGCCCCTGTACCTCTTGCTGGTGCTGTTTCCTCACCCGCTTCAGGTACCGGGGCTTCGACTGACTCCTTCGATTTCTCTGAACTCCGCTCTCCTTTGACTATGCTTCCGGCTTCTCCCTCTCGGGTACAGCAATTTTCGAATCGCCCGCCCATTTCACGCCGGACCAACTCCGGTCCTACTCCTAAATGCCAACGTCAATCTCCTGATGATGCTCCTTCGTTACCTTCCCATTCTACTCGGAAAAGACCGACACGTCAAACACTTCCTCTCCACGCTCGGTTTCGGACCGCACAATGGACTTCTTCTTCTGCCTACCTTTCTGACCATAGTATTGGCAAAGCGCTCCTGCGTCATGTTGGTAGAGATATTTCATTTCATGCTCTCAAGAGCGGTACGCGCATCGTCACTGTCCAGAATGCTACCCAAGCTTGTGATCTTTCTCTCCTTTCGAATATCGATACTACTCCTATCACTATTGAAAAACATCTTTCTCTCAATTCTTGTAGTGGTTCTGTCATTCTGCCCCATACCATAGTCCAACAGAATTTCCAGTCATGTGGCAATGACATTCTTGAACAGCTGGAACTCCAGGATCTCCCAATCCTCAAAGTAGACACTTATGTCCTTCCTGCCTGGGGGCGGAGACGTTACTCTTGCAATGTGGCTCGTTTAACTTTTGACAGCCGAGAACTCCCGTCCTCTGTATATGTCGCGGGACATCGGTTACAAGTTCGAAAGGTGATACCTACACCAAAACAATGTAGAAATTGCTGGCATTTTGGTCACCCAGCGAAATATTGCAGATCTATGGCCGAATGCCCAGTCTGTGGTGCCGACGACCATTCTAATACATCTTGCAGTCAACCTCCATCTTGCCTTAATTGTAATGAAGCTCACCCTTCGTACTCCCGCCGTTGCCAGGTCTACTTAAATGAACGTGAAATCCGTTGCCTCAAAGAGGCAGAAAGTCTCCCTTATGCTATGGCAGTTACTCATCTCCGCCTCCAAGGGAGACTACCCCGTGTTTCTTATTATCGTGTTTCCAAACATCCCCCCACTTCTGGGGTCCCATCTTCTGCAGCCTCCTCTGTGGTTACCCCTCCCATAGCCACTCCGGCATCTAATCTTTTTGCTGTCCTTGGCTCTGACATCCCGACTACAACTCAGTCTGTTTTCACATCTTCGCGTCCTTCCTCACAAGCCCCAGTATCGACAAGACCTCGTACGACACCTAATACCAATCGCCCCTCTACTTCTCAGAAGTCCAAAAAATCCACATTGCTCAAATCTTCTTTGCCCCTTCCTTCCCTTCTTCCACCTCCACACTTTACCTTTCCAGTCTCTGTACCTAGTTCTTTCCCTCTCTCTGGCTCTATTACAAGTGTGGAGATTCACCCTCCTCCTCGTACTATGCCTTCCACCCCCGTCCCCTCCCAAGTTTCTCCCTCTTCTGCCACCTCCCAGGTTTCTGCCTCTTCTGTCCCCCGCCACACTTCATCTCCAGTCCCTTACACTCTTCCTTCCCCCTCTACTTTGTTACAGTCCATTACTGTCCCAATCTTTACTCACCCTCCTCCTTCTATCTCCAATATGGTCTCCCATACATCTTTGAATTCAGAAACACTTGAAGCCATTTCAGAATATATTGCAGAGACTAAACCTTCAATGGACACTGATTCACTTCCTGTTCCTTCTCTTCCCTCTCCTCCATCTTCACAACCCCATTCTTCGCAACGCTCCGTTCCTTCGCTGCTTGAATGTCTTCCAATGCCACCACACGTTGACTTTTTTAACCCACTAGTCCGTAGGTGCCTTTACCTACAGATTCCTGGTATTTTCTTCATCGCCGATCATGGCCTATTTACAGTGGAATATCCGCGGCCTCAGGGGTAATCGGGGTGAGCTTCAGATGTTGCTTTCCAGGTTTTCCCCTGTTGGTGCTTGCTTACAAGTACCAAAATTACACTCGGCTGTTTTCCAACCTATCTCAGGCTATAATTTATTGTATTCTTCGGATCCTTTCTCAAATGGGACCTTTAATGAAAGTGCCCTTCTTCTACGCAATGATATTCCGTACTGTCAACTATTTGTCCATACCTCGCTGCATTACACTGCAGCCCGTATCCACTTGAATAAGTGGTTTACAATATGTTCTTTATATCTCTCTCCTTCTCGAGCATTTTCTATCCCAGACTTTGCCTTTCTTGTTTCATCCTTACCACCACCACTTCTGTTACTTGGTGATTTTAATGCCCACCATTTCCTCTGGGGGGGGGATCTCGTTGTGACTCACGTGGCATCCAGTTGGAGGCTTTTCTCGCCTCTCACCCCCTCCATGTTTTAAATACGGGTACTCCCACCCATTTTGATCCTCGTACTCATACTCTCTCTTGCATCGATGTATCAGTCTGCTCTTCCTCCACTGCACTAGACTTCACCTGGTCTGTTCTACCGGACTTACATGACAGCGATCATTTTCCAATCATTCTTACTTCTCCTTCATGTTCACCATCTTTCCGTAGCCCTCGCTGGCAATTTGATCGGGCAAATTGGGATCTTTACTCACACCTCACTGCTTTTAGTGAGGTTCCTTCTTCATCCTCCATTGATGAGCTCCTACACCTCTTCTCGACATCAGTTTATACCACAGCTTCTCAATCTATACCTCAAATCTCAGGCAGGCATTCTCAGAAGTGCGTGCCTTGGTGGTCTCCTGCTTGTGCTCGTGCAGTATGTTTGAAACGTGCTGCATGGGGGCAGGTACCGGTACAATAGAACCGCTGAGAGACTTCTTGATTTTAAGCAGAAGCGTGCGATCGCTCGCCGTGTCATCCGTGAAGCTAAACGCACTTGTTGGCGAGACTATGTTTCCACCATCACCTCTGCTTCTTCTATGAGTGCAGTCTGGAAAAAAGTGAGGAAATTGAGTGGTAAATACTCTCCTGACCCGGCTCCTGTTCTACGGGTTGCTGGTGTTGATGTAGCAAACCCTGTCGACGTTGCCATTGAACTTGGCACACATCTGGTCCGTATTTCCCGAGGGCTCCATCTGTGCCCTTCGTTTCTTTCCTCAAAGTCTGCCAGAGAGTTAGTACCCTTGGACTTTTCTTCTCTCACAGAAGAACAGTATAATGTGCCTTTTACACTTCAAGAACTAGAGGCAATGCTCTCAGCTTACCGATCATCGGCAGCTGGGCCTGACGACATTCATATTCGTATGTTACAACATTTACATCTGTCAGCCCTTGTAGTCCTCTTACACCTCTTCAATCTTATTTGGGCACAATGAGTTCTTCCCCAGCTGTGGAAATCTGCCATTGTTCTCCCTTTCTGCAAACCAGGTACTACAGGACATGATGCCTCCCACTATCGTCCCATCGCTCTTACTAGTGCAGTTTGCAAAGTGATGGAACGTCTCGTAAATCGATGTTTAATGTGGTATTTAGAGACACACAACAGTCTCTCCGCTAGTCAATATGGCTTTCGTAAGGGTCGTTCTACCATAGACCCCTTAATACGCTTGGATACGTATGTTCGTAATGCCTTTGCGAATAATCACTCAGTTATTGCCATATTTTTTGACCTTGAGACGGCATATGACACAACATGGAGGTATAATATTTTGGCCCAGGCCCATTCCTTAGGCCTCCGAGGCAATCTACCATCCTTCCTTAAGAACTTTTTAACTGACAGACATTTCCGTGTTCGAGTCAATAATGTTCTTTCCCCGGACTTTGTCCAAGCTGAAGGTGTCCCTCAGGGATGTGTTCTAAGCACAACACTTTTTCTCCTTGCTATAAATGATTTGGCCTCTGTTCTTCCACCCAATATTTGGTCATCACTCTATGTTGATGACTTCGCTATTGCTTGTGCAGGCGCTGACTGTCATCTTATTGCAGTTTCTCTCCAGCATGCGGTCGACCGTGTTTCCACTTGGGCCACCACTCATGGGTTTAAATTTTCAAGTACCAAAACTCACCAAATTACTTTCACTAGACGCTCTGTTATCTCCGATCATCCGTTGTATCTCTATGGCTCCCGTATCCCCGAACGTGATAGTCAGGTTTCTAGGCCTTCTCTTTGACCGTAGGTTATCCTGGAAACCTCACATTACCTCTCTGAAGGCAACTTGTCACAGCCGGCTAAACCTTCTTAACCCTTTGAGGGTCGACAGGCCCTCTCCGATACTCGTTCTCAGGGTCGGCCAAATTTCAAAAAAAAAAAAAAATTATTTTTTCTTATGAAAAAAGTTTTTTTTTCTAAACATTATAGGCTACACAAAAAAAATTTAACGTCAATACTTACCGAGATATGGAGGCGTGAAATTTGCCAAAATTGAACAACATATGGTAACATCGCCGACTGCCGTCACCCGGTATTTTTCTATTTACTTTTATGTACTATTTTCAATTATTTTTCAATTTTTCTTTTTCTGAGTAACTTTTATGGCCTCTGAGGCCAACATGATCAGTATTTTGTAAGTTATTTCTTTTTAAATACTACACAATAAGGGCGTAAACACTGTTGTCATTATTTTGTTTACAGAAAATATTTACACAAACGATATGAAATGTTGTTTATTACTATTTTTCTATATTTTATATACACATATACAGTCACAGGGAATGTTTCTAGAAGTTCTGCAGCCTGTGGAACTCTTTGAAACATGGTGTCATGCACAGTGGTTTTACACTCCTCACACATAAAACGAGTGTCTCTGCGTTGTTGTGTGCGTTTTTTTGTATGTGCACAGACGTAACACCTCTTCTGAGCCTTTTTCTTCAAAGCAGTAGCAGGCAGTTTTACCAGGAAGTGATCACCATGCTTCAGACGAGCAGGTAGTTGTTGATAATTTGGTGGGCGGTCAATTGCAGGTGCTGTTCCTTGGTACTTGAATACTATTTGTCTGATGACAGACAAACAGAATTCGCCGTACTGTGGTTTGTTTCTGGTGCTCATCTTATACATATTATAAGCATTGAGCATGGCAATGTCCAGAAGATGGAAAAACAGTTTGATGTACCACTTATAACTCTTGCGAACACAATCAGCAAACCCAATCTGCATGTCACATTTGTCCATTGAACGCATGTTGAAGGTGTAATCAATCACAGCTGCAGGTTTTAGAATGGGTTCATTTCTCTCTTTATGCTGCCTGCCACTGTCTGCCATTTCATTAGGGTGAATTGATGACAACAGTGTGACATCTCGTTTGTCATGCCACCAAAATGCCATGATGTCATTGGCAGCAAACGCCTTCACCTCACCTCTACGAGTGCCAGCGTCAAACTTGGGCATTTGTTTCCGATTTGCACGCACTGTGCCACACACATCTGTCATGTTCACTCGCAAAAAATCACTGAGTGAGGGGCTTGTGTACCAGTTATCTGTATATAATATATGCCCCTTACCAAGGTATGGTTCTATCATTG
Source organism: Cherax quadricarinatus (assembly GCF_038502225.1). Taxonomy (NCBI): domain Eukaryota; kingdom Metazoa; phylum Arthropoda; class Malacostraca; order Decapoda; family Parastacidae; genus Cherax; species Cherax quadricarinatus. The sequence continues at coordinate 7,944,300 of NC_091363.1, forward strand.
TTCGAACCACATCACCTGAGATGCCCAATAACTTCCTGGTATTTTGCAATGTATAACTTCCAGTGTACACAATAATATCCAATACCAGACCACTGTAACAATCACAAAGCACAAACAACTTTATACCAAAGCGTTTCCTCTTGCTTGGTATGTACTGCTTGAAAGAGAGTCTTCCTTTGAACAGAATCAAAGACTCATCAATTACAAGCTTCCTGAAGGGATAAAAATGCGTACTGAATTTCTGTTTCAGATACACAAACACATTCCTAAATTTATATAACCTGTCAGTTCTGTCATGCCTGGTTTTATCTGAGAAGTGAAGCATACATAACATTAGCACAAATCGATTCACTGGCATTATATCACTGAAACCTGGTGTTGCAATCAGGGGGTCTGTTGACCAGTATGATTTCACTTTGTGCTTATACACATGTGGCATAAGCATTATTGTGGCAAAGAAAAGATACATCTCAGCCACAGTTGCCTCCTTCCACTGGTGTAGACGTGATTTTGGTGAAAGTAATGTGTTTGCCATGGTGTACTCGTAGTATGTGTTGCTTTCCATGACAATACTTTTCATCAGTGGTTCGTCAAAGAATAACTCGAAACATTCCAGTTCAGTGGCATTGTTCCCAAGTGCACAAGATGGCCGTATTCCACTTTGGCTGTCATCAAACTGGTGGGGATTTGGAACAAAATTGACAGCTTCCTGCCAATCCCAGGTGCGGTCTGCTGGTGGGTACTGGACAATGACAGGTGGTTGTGGTTGTGGAGGTTGTGGTTGTGGAGGCTGGTGTGGTGGGTGAGTGGGGGATGGTGGCCTTTGTTCTAGATCAGCTGAGGCAGCGGCGTGGGTGGCAGCGTGGGTGGCAGCATGGCCCACTGCTGGTGCCTCACCGCCGGCACCACTACCACCACGCACATTTTCCATCCCAATTGTAACAGTATCTTCGTCATTTTCACTGTCTGTTCCTGTTGTACAGCCACGGGATGTACTCCGAGATACACTCTTTCCCCTTGGTATAACATATGGCACACTACCAGAGCGCATATATCGTCGTATATACTGACGCTTCACTGGGGAATATTGCACTTCACTATCACTACTGGAACTAGTTTGAAGAGCTTGTAGTTCATATTCACTATCACTATCATCACCCATGCTCTCATCTGAGTCTGGGATTTGGGAAAATAGAAGTTTCCTCTTCGGTTCTGGAACAACTGAACGTGAACAAGAGGGCCCAGCACCAGAGGTGGAAGGCTGAGGGTCGTCTGGGTTTTCCTCACTATTACCGATATTATGGTCATTAGTTTCGGTCAAAACCTCACTAAAACCACGAAACTCATCTTCACTGGCACTTCCATCACTATTAGAACTGTCACTGGGGAACAAAAGTGTCCCAATTCGCCGAGGAGTGAGGACCTTCTTACTGCGAGGCATGGTGGACATTGTTTACTAAGAGGGCATTCCCACAATGCACCACTGGGTCCCAGATTTTTTTTCTACCGCGCACACCGACCACGGAGACCCATTCTCTCACACCTAGGCCTACCAGCCTTTTCGCGCGAGATTTGAGGCCGCTAGAATTTATGCGTACTAGTACGTCGAAAACCCCTACGCGTAAGACGTACTAGTACGACCAAAACCCTCAAAGGGTTAAAACCCTTGCTCATCTTTCCTGGGGAGCTGATCGTCGAACTCTGCTTCGCCTACATTCAGCCCTCGTTTTATCGAAACTCGATTATGGTGACCAGATTTATTCCGTGGCCTCTCCTGCTACTCTCTCTAGCCTTAACTCTATCCATCACCAAGGATTACGTTTGTGCCTTGGTGCTTTTCGCTCTTCACCTGTTGAGAGCCTCTATGCAGAAGCGAATGTTCCATCCTTGTCTGATCGCCGTGATGCCCATTGCCTTCGCTACTATGTACGCTCTCATGATCTCCACAATCCTTCCATTTATAGAATGGTCACCGATATTAGTAGACATTCTTTATTCGTTCGCTGCCCCTGTTTGCTCCGTCCCTTTTCTCTTCGCCTACATTCACTCTTGTCTTCCCTTCAGTTACCACCTTTATATGTTCATGTAGCATCTCACTTTTCCCTACCCCCCTGGGAAGTTCCAGCTGTTCGGGTCTGTTCTTTCTCACTCCCTTGCTCGAAAGCTCAACTGCCTACGGTGGCTTCCCGCTCTCTTTTTCTTGATCACTTCCACTCCCATTCTCATGCCACCGCTGTGTACACAGATGGCTCTAAGTCGTCAGACGGCGTCGGATTCGCAGCAGTGTTTCCGGACAGCGTCGTGCGGGGGCATTTACTATCTTCGGCTAGCATTTTTACTGCTGAACTGTATGCCATTCTTGCAGCACTTATTCGTATCGCATCTATGCCTGTGTCATCATTTGTGGTAGTCTCAGACTCCCTTAGTGCTCTACAGGCTATACGAAAATTTGATACATCTCACCCTTTAGTTCTCCGTATCCAACTTTGACTACGCCGTATCTCTACGAAGCATAAAGATATTTTTTGTTGGGTCCCTGGTCATGTCGACGTACAGGGCAATGAACAGGCAGACACTGCTGCGCGGTCAGCAGTACATGACCTACCAATTTCCTATAGAGGTGTTCCATTTCTGGACTATTTTGCTACAATAGCTGCCCACCTTCGCGCCCGTTGGCAACAACGTTGGTCAACTCTGCTTGGTAACAAACTTCATTCTATTAAATCGAGCATAGGTTACTGGCCGTCTTCTTGTCATCAGTGCCGAGGTTGGGAGACCACTCTCTCCCATCTTCGCATTGGCCACACTCGTCTTACTCACGGGTATCTCATGGAGAGGCACCCTGTACCTCTCTGTGAGCAGTGTCAAGTTCCAGTATCGATTAGCCACATTCTGTTAGACTGCCCTCTCTATCAACGTGCACGCAGAATTTACCTCCAACGTCATCTTCGTTCTACTACTCTCTCTTTACCTTCCCTTCTTGCTGATGGACCCTCCTTTAATCCTGACTCTCTCATTGACTTCTTGACAACGACTGATTTACTCCACAAACTCTGATGATGATACCTTACGCGCTCTCCTCAGCCCTTTCTAGCTCAGTCTCTTGCTGCCCTTTACCCTTTCACCATCCACTGCTCCGCTGTTATCCGTAACCTATTACTCATCCACCTCCCTTTTGCCACCTGATGCCCTCACTTCCTGCCCTGCAGCGCTGTATAGTCCTTGTGGCTTAGCGCTTGTTTTTTATTATAATAATAATTTAAAAACATGTATATCTTCCCTAGTCCTTGAAAACGAAGAAATTGGCATTTAGTTTTTACTTCATGGGGATTATTTTAATTTTTTTTATTTGAAATGCCTGAAAAACTGCAATGGATGTTTTGTTCACATAAGTAAAATCCCTTCCCCTATTAAAAAAAAAAAGTTTCCAGTTACGTGGAAAAATTAGGGTAGATGCCGTATGCTCACTCATTGACCTTGCTCTGAAATAGTTTCTCTGTCTGTTTTGAGTACAGTACACCATTGAGGTATCATTTGTATTCCTTTGTCCTCGTATCGCCTCATTCAAATAGCCTCTTAACCCACCTTAATAAAGCACCTTCAAATAGGTATGATGAAAAGAATTTTGTTTGATTCTCAGATGATACAAAACATTTCCATTAAAGGAAAACAGTACGTATTTAGTTTTCAGAATGTTTAGATGTAATTTTAGTTTTCTGTATAATTCTTAGGATATTTGCACAATCTCTCACTTATTTTTCTTTCCAGATGCTCCTTTGTATGTGTGACTAAAGAAAACTGTGCTTTACAAAGCACTGTTTCACAGTCAGACTTAAAGCAAAAGCTAACTACAATGCCAGAACCTTGGGCCTCACCCAGAGAAGAATCTACAATCTTGTCTCTGACCAGTGATTTGATAATTGATGTAGAAGGATGTTTACTTTCTCCAAAGGCTGGCTCTTCTGAGGTCAGTAAGAAGTACTAATGGTATAATTTGTTAATGGACAAACCTACCAGTAATTACGGAATTGTATCACTTGAATGGTAATGAAAATCATTCATAAAAACTAGTTATTCTTAAGGGATGTCAGTCAGATCATATTAATTTTATCCAATTCCAGAGAAAAAATATAATTCATTTATAAGTGGGTTAATGTAACAAGGAATGGAAATATATACCTTTGTAATGTTTTAATTAATTTGAATCATTATTGTTAGTCTGACAAATTAAGGTTCAGCATTAAAATTTAATGTCAACACTATGCATTACACAATCAAATCATACTGTTGTATGAAGCACACATTTCTTGAATTCCCTTCTCCATTCCCATATTTTGCAGTAGACAGTACAGTAAGGGCCCCACTTTACAGTGTTTCGCCTTATGGCATTCCACTATACAGCGATTTCAAATTGTGACCAAAACTTGCTATACAGCTTCCAGTCTCTAATACAGTGCACCCCACTCAGTTTGTTTACATTCTCCATGAGCACATCTCTCTATTATGTCTGGAAACTTTCCAAAATTTCAAGTGTTCTAAAGTTACAGTGGAGCCTCGGTATGCGACCTTAATTCATTCCAGAAGGCTGTTCAAGTGCCACTCCATTTGCGTATCTAACATGTTCTTCCCAACGAATTTTCTGTTTGGGTGGCTGTTACCACTAATCTTTGTAGGCCCCATGGTGACTTATTTATACAAATAATACAAAATAACTCATTATTTATGTATGCGTTCTAGTCAGAGAGCCCGTCGTACGTCTGAGTTGTCAGTAAACGAGAATGTCGCTAAGTGAGGAGAGGCTGTAGTTTACAGCGAAGTTCTGGTAGATCGCATTTGTTTTGTCGAGTGCTGAGCTTTGTTCGAATAGGGAGCTGATTATATACAGAGGTTCCACTCTATTGCATATTTTATATGTGCTCTGATAATTATACTTGTGTATACCTGTACCTAAATATACTTACACACTGTGCTGTCATGCAGGTGCACATTAAAATCATCAGTCTCTCTACTCTTTGATGCCATATTAATAATAATACGTAATATCTTGGGCGGATGGATTTATGAAGGATGAGGTTAATCGTAGAATTGATGAGGGAAAAAAGGTGAGTGGTGTGTTGAGGTATATATTTTTTTATTAACACACTGGCCGATTCCCACCAAGGCAGGGTGGCCCGAAAAAGAAAAACTTTCACCATCATTCACTCCATCACTGTCTTGCCAGAAGGGTGCTTTACACTACAGTTTTTAAACTGCAACATTAACACCCCTCCTTCAGAGTGTAGGCCCTGTACTTCCCATCTATAGGACTCAAGTCTGGCCTGCTGGTTTCCCTGAATCCCTTCAAAAATGTTACTTTGCTCACACTCCAAAAGCACGTCAAGTATTAAAAACCATTTGTCTCCATTCACTCCTATCAAACACGCTCATGCATGCCCGCTGGAAGTCCAAGCCCCTCGCACACAAAACCTCCTTTACCCCCTCCCTCCAACCTTTCCTAGGCCGACCCCTACCCCGCCTTCCTTCCACTACAGACTGATACACTCTTGAAGTCATTCTGTTTCACTCCATTCTCTCTACATGTCCGAACCACCTCAACAACCCTTCCTCAGCCATCTGGACAACAGTTTTGGCAATCCCGCACCTCCTCTAACTTCCAAACTACGAATTCTGTACATTATATTCACACCACACATTGCCCTCAGACATGACATCTGCACTGCTTCCAGCCTTCTCCTTGCTGCAACATTCATCAACCATGCTTCACACCCATACAGGAGCATTGGTAAAACTATACTCTCATACATTCCCTTCTTTGCTTCCAAGGACAAAGTTCTTTGTCTCCACAGACTCCTAAGTGCACCACTCACCCTTTTCCCCCTTATCAATTCTATGTTTCACTTCATCTTTCATAGACCCATCCGCTGACACGTCCACTCTCAAATATCTGAATACATTCACCTCCTCCATACTCTCTCCCTCCAATCTGATATCCAATCTTTCATCACCTTATCTTTTTGTTATCCTCATAACCTTACTCTTTCCTGTATTCACTTTCAGTTTTCTTCTTTTACATACCCTACCAAATTCATCCACCAACCTCTGCAACTTCTCTTCAGAATCACCCAAGAGCACAGTGTGATCAGCAAAGAGCAACTGTGACAACTCCCACTTTGTGCGATTCTTTATCTTTTAACTCCGCACCTCTTGCCAAGACCCTCGCATTTACTTCTCTTACAACCCCATCTATAAATATATTGAACAACCACGGTGACATCACACATCCTTGTCTAAGGCCTACTTTTACTGGGAAATAATCTCCCTCTTTCCTACATACTCTAACTTGAGCCTCACTATCCTCGTAAAAACTCTTCACTGCTTTCAGTAATCTACCTCCTATACCATACATCTGCAACATCTGCCACATTGCCCCCCTATCCACCCTGTCATACGCCTTTTCCAAATCCATAAATGCCACAAAAACCTCTTTAGCCTTATCTAAATACTGTTCACTTATATGTTTCACTGTAAACGCCTGGTCTACACACCCCCTACCTTTCCTAAAGCCTCCATGTTCATCTGCTATCCTATTCTCCGTCTTACTCTTAATTCTTTCAATAATAACTCTACCATACACTTTACCAGGTATACTCAACAGACTTCTTCCCCTATAATTTTGCACTCTCTTTTGTCCCCTTTGCCTTTATACAAAGGAAATATGCATGCTCTCTGCCAATCCCTAGGTACCTTACCCTCTTCCATACATTTATTAAATAATAGCACCAACCACTCCAAAACTATATCCCCACCTGCTTTTAACATTTCTATCTTTATCCCATCAGTCCCAGCTGCCTTACCCCCTTTCATTTTATCTTCTGCCTCATGAACTTCTCCCACACTCACAACTGGCTCTTCCTCACTCCTACAAGATGTTATTCCTCCTTGCCCTATACACAAAATCACAGCTTCCCTATCTTCATCAACATTCAACAATTGCTCAAAGTATTCCCTCCATCTTCCCAATACCTCTAACTCTCCATTTAATAACTCTCCTCTCCTATTTTTAACTGACAAATCCATTTGTTCTCTAGGCTTCCTTAACTTGTTAATCTCACTCCAAAACTTTTTCTTATTTTCAACAAAATTTGTTGATAACATCTCACCCACTCTCTCATTTGCTCTCTTTTTACATTGCTTCACCACTCTCTTAACCTCTCTCTTTTTCTCCATATACTCATCCCTCCTTGCATCACTTCTACTTTGTAAAAACTTCTCATGTTCTAACTTTTTCTCCCTTACTACTCTCTTTACATCATCATTCCACCAATCGCTCCTCTTCCCTCCCGCACCCACTTTCCTGTAAGTGCGGGAGGGAAGAGGTATATGTGGAGACAAAAAATATTATCTATGGAGGCAAAGAAGGGAATGTATAAAAGTATAGTAGTACCAACACTCTTATATGGGTGTGAAGATTGGGTTGTGAATCCAGCAGCGAGGAGGCGGTTGGAGGCAGTGATGTCCTGTGTAAGGGCAATGTGTGGTGTAAATATTATGCAGAAAATTTGGAGTGTGGAAATTAGGAGAAGGTGTGGAGTTAATAAAAGTTTTAGTAAGAGGGCTGAAGAGGGGTTGTTGAGGTGGTTTGGTCATTTAGAGAGAATGGATCAAAGTAGAATGACATGGAAAGTATTTAAATCTGTAGGGGAAGGAAGGCGGGGTAGGGGTTGTCCTCGAAAAGGTTGGAAGGAAGGGGTAAGGGAGGTTTTGTGGGCGAAGGGTTTGGACTTCCAGCAGGCGTGCGTGAGCGTGTTAGATGGGAGTGAATGGAGACGAATGGTATTTGGGACCTGACGATCTGTTGGAGTGTGAGTAGGGTAATATTTAGTGAAGGGATTCAGGGAAACCGGTTATTTTTATATAGCCGGACTTGAGTCCTGGAAATGGGAAGTACAATGCCTGCACTCTAAAGGAGGGTTTGGAATATTGGCAGTTTAGAGGGATATGTTGTGTATCGTTATATGTATATGCTTCTAAGCTGTCGTGTTCTGAGCACCTCTGCAAAAACAGTGATTATGTGTGAGTGAGGTGAAAGAGTTGAATGATAATGAAAGTATTTTCTTTTTGGAGATTTTCTTTCTTTTTGGGTCACCCTGCCTCTGTGGGAGATGGCCGACTTATTAAAAAAAAAAAAAAAAAAATTAAAAGTCATATATTACATTAATATAGACATTTCCATTAATCCATCTATATTTTTTCAATTATATAATAAACACACTACGTAACATATAAACATGATAAATACACCCCACAGTAGAATAAATTAACATAATTATAAGATGTGGTAGCCAGGCAACTTGTAGGACTTGTAGTCCAACATCAGAGAAAATGTTTACATTATAATATTACTGGGGGTAACTAGAAAATTATTCCTTTCGTATGCCTTCAGTCAGAGTGTCATTTCTTCTAAAAATGGTGTTACATGGGACTGGGAGTGTTTCTCTTTATTTATTTAACTGTATCAATGTGGAGACAGCTTGTACACAATGTAAAGTATTGGTTTTTTTTTTTTTTTTTTTTTTTTCTTCTTCAACAAGTCGGCCGTCTCCCACCGAGGCAGGGTGACCCAAAAAAAGAAAGAAAATCCCCAAAAAGAAAATACTTTCATCATCATTCAACACTTTCACCACACTCGCACATTATCACTGTTTTTGCAGAGGTGCTCAGAATACAACAGTCTAGAAGCATACACATATAAAGATACACAACATATCCCTCCAAACTGCCAATATCCCAAACCCCTCCTTTAAAGTGCAGGCATTGTACTTCCCATTTCCAGGACTCAAGTCCGACTATATGAAAATAACCGGTTTCCCTGAATCCCTTCACTAAATATTACCCTGCTCACACTCCAACAGATCGTCAGGTCCCAAGTACCATTCGTCTCCATTCACTTCTATCTAACACGCTCACGCACGCTTGCTGGAAGTCCAAGCCCCTTGCCCACAAAACCTCCTTTACCCCCTCTCTCCAACCCTTTCGAGGACGACCCCTACCCCGCCTTCCTTCCCCTATAGATTTATATGCTTTCCATGTCATTCTACTTTGATCCATTCTCTCTAAATGACCAAACCACCTCAACAACCCCTCTTCTGCCCTCTGACTAATACTTTTATTAACTCCACACCTTCTCCTAATTTCCACACTCCGAATTTTCTGCATAATATTTACACCACACATTGCCCTTAAACAGGACATCTCCACTGCCTCCAACCGTCTCCTCGCTGCTGCATTTACCACCCAAGCTTCACACCCATATAAGAGTGTTGGTACTACTATACTCTCATACATTCCCTTCTTTGCCTCCATAGATAACGTTTTTTGACTCCACATATACCTCAACGCACCACTCACTTTTTTTCCCTCATCAATTCTATGATTAACCTCATCCTTCATAAATCCATCCGCCGACACGTCAACTCCCAAGTATCTGAAAACATTCACTTCTTCCATACTCCTCCTCCCCAATTTGATATCCAATTTTTCTTTATCTAAATCATTTGACACCCTCATCACCTTACTCTTTTCTATGTTCACTTTCAACTTTCTACCTTTACACACATTCCTAAACTCATCCACTAACCTTTGCAATTTTTCTTTAGAATCTCCCATAAGCACAGAATCATCAGCAAAAAGTAACTGTGTCAATTCCCATTTTGAATTTGATTCCCCATAATTTAATCCCACCCCTCTCCCAAACACCCTTAGCATTTACTTCCTTTACAACCCCATCTATAAATATATTAAACAACCATGGTGACATTACACATGGGGGTGGATGGGACAGCAATGTGACAATGTTGCAAATGCATGGAATGTGTAGTAGGTTAATAAGAGCAGTAAAGACTAAAGGGTATGTAGATAATGAGGCTCAGGTTAGGGTATGTAGGAGAAAGAAGGATTTTTTTTCAGTAAAAGTAGGCCTTAGACAGGGCTGTGTGATGTCACCATGGTTGTTAAACATGTTTATAGATAAGGTTGTAATAGAATTGAGTGCTAGGGTGATGGAGAGGTAGGAGGTTAAAAGATACTGAATTACTGTATATGCTAGCATAAAAATTGACCCCTAAAAGTTTGAGGTGTTAATTCAGGTTTAGGCCTAAATTCCTTTGGTAATGTGCCATGGCCTTATTTTCTCCTCTACCATGTATCAGCAATTTTTATACTCAGTGTATTAGTCAACCCTTAGTTTTGGAGTTTTTTTTATGTTTAAATAGTTGACTTGCATGCTGGCATATACGATAGATATCAAGTGGTTGTCAGTTTTTTGCCAGTGACACTTCTTTTGAAAAATTCTGAAGTCAAGTTAAAAGGTTGAGGTAGGGCATGTAAAAGAAAGAAATTAAGGGTGAAAATAGAAAAGAGCAAGGCGATGAGAGTATTAAAAAATGCAGGCAATTAAATATTAGATATCAGACTAGAGGAAGGAAGTACAGAGGAAGTAAATATGTTCATATATTTGGGAGTGTACTTGTTGGGGGATGGGTCAGTGAAAAACAAGGTAAACCACAGAATGGAAGAGGGGGAAAAAGGTGGTGCATTAAAGCATCTATAGAGACAAAGAGAGGGAGAAGCTGAAAGCATGGTCAAAGTGTGGAGGTCGGATGTATAGAAGGAGTCGGATGGAACCTCTGCACCTGGAGCTGGTGATGAAATGGCACCAGCAGTAGATACAGGGGCATTAGAAAGAATGGTCAAATAACGAGATAGGGTTGGAGCAGTGTGTGGTAGCAGAAGGGAGCCCAGGAGGAGCTTGTTCGTGGATTTGGGACTACATGGTTATGTCACTTCTTTCTTTTTGTTTTTTAGAAAACAAAAAAAAAAGGAAAGAAAAAAAAAAAAAGAATAATAAAAGGGGGGGAACATGGAGGGATAGCTCCTAGGAGGAATGAAAGGGCTGTAAATCCCCCTCCGTGCCCAAGAGGACCCCAGCACCATGACTAGTGCAGATGCGGCATGGAACCTGTGCCATACCCTACCCTTCGTGCCAGTAAACCAGCAATCCGGGATAGCAACCTCACATCTACTGAGCCACCTCGGTGGACAAAAGAAATACCTGCCACAAACCATACGTCCTTCAGCCACCACCTCCTGGAATCCGACAGGCAACCTCCAGAAATACACCCGAAAGAAACCCAAAGCCGCCTCCGAGAACCGGAAAGGGAATGGGACAGCCCCAGTTGATCCAGATTCCACAACAAACTACACCACCACCAAGGACCTCAATGGAATGGGTTGGACCACGGTACCCTTCCCCCTACCTAGGAACTAGAATGCCTGAGGGAAGAACCCCAAAGGTTGAAAACAGAAACCTCTTCAATGGGGGCTCCTTGGCGTGGTGAAGAGGCTCTTGGTCTGAGGAATTAGCCCTGTCGGTCTTCTTCCTCAGACCGAACCTAATTACCCCCCATTCTCCCCTCCCCTATCCCATCCTCCCCTTTTTCCATTCCTCCTCCTCCTCCTCACCCCTCCCTTTTGCCCTTCCTCTTTTTAGCCTTCGTGATTTCTCCCACAGGCGCGCTAGTTCCTAGGTAGGGGAAAGGACACCGGGGTCCATCCCATTCCGTTGAGGTTTCTTGGCGGTGGCGTAGTTTGCCGTGGAATCTGGATTGCCTAGGGATGTCCCGATCCCTCTCCGGTATCCCGGAGTAGCTTTGGGTGTCTTTTGGGCGACGGGTGTATCTCTGGAAGCCACCTTTCGGATTCCGGGGGTGGTGGCTGAAGGAGGTATGCTTTGTGGCGGATATCCGGCCGCCCTCTCTTTTGTCCACCGAGGTAGCTCGGCAGATGTGAGGTTGCTATCCCAGATTGCTGGTTTACTGGCATGAAGGGTAGGGTATGGCACGGGTTCCATGCTGCATCTGCGCTACTAGCGGTGTCGAGTCCTCTTGGGCGCGGAGGGAGATTTCTGGCCCTTTCATTCCTCCTAGGAACTATCCCTCCCCGGTCCCCCCTTTTTTTTTTCTTTTTTTTATTTTTATTTTCTTTTCTTCTTTCTTTTTTTTTCTTAAAAACAAAAAGAAAGAAGTAACCTAACCATGGCAGCCCTAGTCCATGAACCTGGTACCCCCGGGCCCCTTCTTGATACCGCACCCCGTTCTGACCCCGCCTCGTCTTTGGACCACTCTTCAGACATTCCTCATGCCTCTGTACCTATTGCCGGTGCTGTTTCCTCACCCGCTTCAGGTACTGAGGCCTCGACTGACTCCTTCGATTTATCAGACCTTCGCTCTCCTCTGACTATGCTTCCGGCCTCTCCCTCTACGGTGCGGCAATTTTCAAATCGCCGACCCGTTCCACGTCGGACCAACTCTGGTCCCACGCCTAAACGTCAACGACAATTACCTGCTGATGATACTTCTCCACCTTCACCTTCTCGTTCTTCTCAGAAACGATCGACACGTCCTTCACTACCTTTCCACGCTCAGTTTCAGACTGAACAGTGGACTAAATTCTTCACTTTACGACCAACTTCCTCTACTGCCTATCTTTCTGACCATAGTATTGGCAAGGCACTCCTACGCCATGTTGGTAAAGATATTTCTTTTCATGCTCTTAAGAGCGGTACGCGCATCATTACCGTACAGAATGCTACCCAGGCTCGTGAGCTCTCTCGTCTTTCCCATATAGATACTGTTCCTGTCACCCTTGAAAAACATCATTCCCTCAATTCTTGTAGTGGTACCGTTATTCTGCCCCATACCATAGTTCAACAAAATTTCCAGACATGTGGCACCGACATTCTAGAACAGCTGGAACTCCAAGATCTCCCAATCCTCAAGGTAGACACTTACGTTCTTCCTGCCCGTGGGCGGAGACGATACCCTAGCAATGTGGCTCGTTTAACTTTTGACAGCCGAGAACTCCCATCCTCCGTTTATATAGCAGGACATCGGTTACAAGTTCGAAAGGTGATCCCTACACCACAACAGTGTAGAAATTGCTGGCGATTTGGCCATCCAGCGAAATATTGCAGATCTATCGCCGAATGCCCAGTCTGTGGTGCCGATGACCATTCTAATACGTCTTGCAATCGATCTCCCTCTTGCCTTAACTGTCATGAGGCTCACCCTTCGTACTCTCGCCGTTGTCAGGTCTATTTAAACGAGCGGGAAATCCGTTACCTCAAAGAGACAGAAGGTCTCCCTTATGCCATGGCAGTTTCTCATCTCCGCCTCCAAGGGAGACTCCCACGTGTTTCTTATTCCCGTGTTTCAAAACGTCCCCCCACTTCTGGTATCCCATCTTCTACACCCACCTCTGTGGTTACCTCTCCCATAATCACTCCTGTATCTAATCCTTTTGCTGTCCTCGGCTCAGACGTCCCTACTTCAACGCCTCAGTCTAATCTCGCTTCTTCGAGTTCTCTCTTACAAGCCTCAGTATCGACGAGACCTCGTACGACACCTCTTCCCAATCGTCCCTCTACTTCTCAAAAGTCAAAAAAAGGTCCGGTAACACCTCCTACCCATCTTCCACCTCCTCATTTTACCCTCCCTGTCTCTGTCCCTAGTTCTTCCCCTCTCACTGGCTCAGTTACAAGTGCAGAGGTTCACCCTCCTCCTCGTAATGTACCTTCCTCCCCTGTTCCCTCCCAAGTTTCTTCCTCTTCTGCCACCTCCCAGGTTCCTGTCTCTTCTGTCCCCTGCCACGCTTCTCCAGTTCCCTCCACCCTTTCGCCCCCCCCTACCTTGGTACAGTCCAATACAGTTCCAATCTTTACTCATCCTCCCCCTACCATTCCCAATATTGTCTCCCATACGACATCTCTGAATTCCGAAACACTTGAAGCAATCTCTGAATATATTGCAGAGACCAAACCATCAATGGACACTGATCCACCTTCCGCTCTTTCTCTCTCCTCTGCTCCATCTGCGCAACTCCTTTCTTCACAGCGCACCGTTCCTTCGCTGCTTGAACATTTTCCACTGCCTCCGCATGTGGACTTTTCTAACCCTTCTAGTCCGTAGGAACCCTTACCTGCGGATTTCAAGTATCTTTATCATTGCCAATCATGGCCTTTTTACAGTGGAATATACGCGGCCTCAGGGGTAATCGGGGTGAGCTTCAGATGTTACTCTCCCAGTTTGCCCCTGTTGGTGTTTGCTTACAGGAACCAAAATTACACTCTGCTGTTATTTCTCACATCTCAGGCTATAATTTATTGTATTCTTCAGATCCTTTTCCTGATGGGACCTTTAATGAAAGTGCCCTTCTTCTCCGCACTGATATTCCGTACCATCAGCTATTTATTCATACTTCGCTGCATTACACAGCAGCCCGTATCCACTTACATAGGTGGTATACGCTCTGTTCTTTATATCTCTCTCCTTCTCGGGCATTATCTATTCCGGATTTTGCCTTCCTTGTTTCGTCATTACCGCCACCGATTCTGTTACTTGGTGATTTTAATGCCCACCATTTCCTCTGGGGAGGGTCTCACTGTGATTCCCGTGGAATTCAGTTAGAGGCTTTTCTTGCCACCCACCCCCTCCATGTTTTAAATACAGGTACTCACACCCATTTTGATCCTCGGACTCATACTCTCTCTTGCATCGATCTCTCAGTTTGCTCTTCCTCCGCCGCATTAGACTTTACTTGGTCTGTTCTCCCGGACTTACATGACAGTGATCATTTCCCAATCATTCTTACTTCCCCTTCATATTCGCCACCTCTTCGCACCCCACGCTGGCAATTTAATCGGGCAAATTGGAACCTTTACTCACACCTGACTGTTTTTAAAGAGGTTCCTTCTTCGTCCTCCATCGATGAGCTTTTACACCTCTTCTCGTCCTCCGTTTTCACCGCAGCTTCTCATTCTATACCCCAAACTTCGGGCAGGCATTCTCAGAAATGCGTGCCTTGGTGGTCTCCTGCTTGTGCTCGTGCAGTACGTTTGAAACGCGCTGCATGGGGCAGGTACCGGTACAATAGAACCACAGAGCGACTCCTTGATTTTAAACAGAAGCGTGCGATCGCTCGCCGTGTCATCCGTGACGCTAAACGCACTTGCTGGCGAGATTATGTCTCCACCATCACCTCTGCTTCCTCTATGAGTGCAGTCTGGAAAAAAGTACGAAAACTGAGTGGTAAATATTCTCCTGACCCGGCTCCTGTTCTGCGGGTTGCCGGTGTTGATATAGCAAACCCACTAGATGTTGCCAATGAAATTGGCAATCATCTGGTCCGTATTTCTCAGGGACTCCATCTATGCCCCTCATTTCTTTCCTCAAAGTCTGCCAGAGAGTTAGCACCCTTGGACTTTTCTTCTCTCAGAGAAGAACAGTATAATGTGCCTTTTACACTTCAAGAACTGGAGGCAACACTCTCAGCTTGTCGATCATCGGCAGCTGGGCCCGACGACATTCATATTCGTATGCTACAACATTTACATCAGTCAGCCCTTGCAGTCCTATTACGCCTTTACAATCTTATTTGGTCACAAGGAGTTCTTCCACAGCTGTGGAAATCCGCCATTGTTCTCCCTTTCCGCAAACCAGGCACTACGGGACATGAAACCTCCCACTATCGTCCCATTGCTCTTACCAGTGCAGTTTGCAAAGTAATGGAACGTCTAGTAAATAGACGTTTAGTGTGGTATTTAGAGACACACAACAGTCTCTCCACTCGTCAATATGGCTTTCGTAAGGGACGTTCTACCATAGACCCCTTACTGCGCTTGGATACGTATGTTCGTAATGCCTTTGCGAATAACCACTCAGTTATTGCCATATTTTT
The DNA here is from genome assembly GCF_038502225.1 of Cherax quadricarinatus. Lineage (NCBI taxonomy): Eukaryota > Metazoa > Arthropoda > Malacostraca > Decapoda > Parastacidae > Cherax > Cherax quadricarinatus. The sequence continues at coordinate 7,960,092 of NC_091363.1, forward strand.
TGACCTTGAGAAGGCATATGACACAACTTGGAGGTATAATATTTTAGCCCAAGCCCACTCCTTAGGCCTTCGAGGCAATCTACCATCCTTCCTTAAGAACTTTTTAACTGACAGGCATTTCCGTGTTCGGGTTAATAATGTGCTCTCCCCGGACTTTGTCCAAGCTGAAGGTGTCCCCCAGGGATGTGTTCTGAGCACAACACTTTTTCTCCTTGCTATTAATGATTTGGCCTCTAGTCTTCCATCAAATATTTGGTCATCACTCTATGTTGATGACTTCGCTATTGCCTGTGCAGGCGCTGACTGTCACCTCCTTACAGTTTCTCTCCAGCATGCAGTCGACCGTGTTTCCAATTGGGCCACCACACATGGGTTTAAATTTTCCAGCACTAAAACCCACCAAATCACTTTCACTAGACGCTCTGTCATCTCTGATCATCCTTTGTACCTCTATGGCTCACGTATCCCTGAACGTGATACAGTCAAGTTTCTGGGCCTCCTCTTTGATCGTAGGTTATCCTGGAAACCTCACATTACCTCTCTGAAGGCAACTTGTCACAGCCGGCTGAACCTTCTTAAAACCCTTGCTCATCTTTCGTGGGGAGCTGATCGTCGAACCCTCCTTCACCTACATTCCACCCTTATTTTATCGAAACTTGATTATGGTGACCAGATCTATTCAGCGGCATCTCCTGCTACTCTCTCTAGCCTTAACCCCATTCATCACCAAGGATTACGTTTATGCCTTGGTGCTTTTCGCTCTTCCCCTGTCGAAAGCCTCTATGCAGAAGCGAACGTTCCATCCTTATCCGATCGCCGTGATGCCCATTGCCTGCGCTACTATGTATGCTCTCATGATCTCCGCAATCCTTCCATTTATAGAATGGTCACTGATATTAGTAGACATTCTTTATTTGTTCGCCGCCCCTGCTTACTCCGTCCCTTCTCTCTTCGCCTTCATTCGCTCTTGTCTTCTCTTCAACTACCACCTTTCTATGTACATGTAGCATCTCACTTTTCCCTACCCCCCTGGGAAGTTCCAGCTGTTCGAGTCTGTTCTTTCTCCCTCCCTTGCTCGAAAGCCCAACTGTCTACGGTCGCTTCCCGCTCTCTTTTTCTTGACCACTTTCACTCTCATTCTCATGCCATTGCTGTGTACACAGATGGCTCTAAGTCTTCTGACGGCGTAGGATTCGCAGCAGTGTTTCCGGACAGCGTCGTACAAGGGCATTTACTATCTTCAGCTAGTATTTTTACTGCTGAATTATATGCCATCCTTACAGCACTTATCCGTATTGCATCTATGCCTGTGTCATCATTTGTGGTTGTCTCAGACTCCCTTAGTGCTTTACAGGCTATACAAAAATTTGATACACCTCACCCCTTAGTCCTCCGTATCCAACTTTGGCTACGCCGCATCTTTACTAAGCATAAAGATATTGTTTTTTGTTGGGTCCCTGGTCATGTTGACGTACAGGGCAATGAACAGGCAGACACTGCTGCGCGGTCAGCAGTACATGACCTACCAGTTTCTTATAGAGGTATTCCATGTACGGACTATTTTGCTGTAATATCTTCCCACCTTCACACCCGTTGGCAACAACGTTGGTCTACTATGCTCGGCAACAAACTTCAGTCTATTAAACCGAGTATAGGTTACTGGCCGTCTTCTTATCACCAGTGTCGAGGTTGGGAGACTACTCTCTCCCGTCTTCGCATTGGCCATACTCGTCTTACTCATGGATATCTCATGGAGAGGCGTCTTGCTCCTCTCTGTGAGAATTGCCAAGCTCCATTATCAGTCAGCCACATTCTGTTGGACTGCCCACTTTATCAACGAGCACGCAGAATTTACCTCTGTCGTCGTCTTCGCCCCGCTGCTCTCTCTTTACCTTCCCTTCTCGCTGATGGACCCACCTTTCATCCGGACTCTCTCATTGACTTTTTGACAACGACTGACTTACTTCACAAATTCTGATACTTTCAGCCCTTTCTACTTGTATCTCTTGCTACCCTCTACCCCCGTACTATCCCCTGCCCCGCTGTTTTCTGTAACCTGCTGATCATCCCCCCTCCCTTCTGCCATCCAATTCCCTTGCTTCCTTCCCTACCCTGCAGCGCTGTATAGCCCTTGTGGCTTAGCGCTTCTTTTTGATTATAATAATAATAATGAAAACAGAAAGCGGATAGGGAAGGGATGGGGAGAGGAGGAGAAAAGGGAGGGGAGGATGGGATAGAGAAGGGGGGATTAGGGGGTAATTAGGTTCTGTCTGAGGAAGAAGACCAAAAGGTCCAATTCCTCAGACCAGTAGCCTCTTTACCACGACAAGGAGCCCTCCTTAAAGAGGTGTGCATTGTATAAGGAGTGTTTTATTGGTCTATATAATGTTTTCTTTATGCCTAGAATTTAAAATGCAGTAAACCCTGTTATAAATTAACATTGCTTAGTACAGTTTGAAGTAAACACGGTTGAAAAAGTGCATCCAAAATTTCATACCTCACTGAAAAACTTCGATGTGATCTATAAATCTAAAAAAAAAAAGAGTAACTTGCAGAATTTGGGAAGATAAGTTATATTGACAATTTGGATATGTATTGAAGAATTATGATACAGAAATCTGCAATCTTAATGTTGCCAAGAGCCAAAGTCAGTCAGCAGCACTCTCCACATCTCCCAGATACTGTCTCCTACAACATTTTATACAAGTATTACTTTATTTTTGTTGGTTTTTACTTCCTCAGATGCTTTTATTTTTAGTATGTTTGGTATAGTGTGGCCTATTTTTACGATGTTGACATGTTGAGGCCGCAGCTGATGCTGCCTCATTCCTCCTCCATATTGACTCGCCAAGGTAGTGAAAAAAAAAAAACTTCCTCCTACATATTTATATGAAACATCTTTTCTTTGCTTTGTCTTTTATTATATGCATTATTGTTTGGTATATTCTTATTTGGAATAGTGTGGCAAGTTCATGTTTGGTACACTGGTAAAAGAAAGTGTCTTTTATTTATATGATGTATACATGTACAGTATCAAGTGTTGATAAACATCCCTACATCCAACTTCACTTAGTAGAACCATGTTAACACTTCCAGTGCTTAAAGTAACACTAATGGAATGTAAATTAAGATAAACTAGTAATATTTACTAAGTAGAATATTAAATCACTTATTTTGTAATATGTTCACTTGCATCAATCAGGGTTTTTAACCATGGAGTAAAACTCTCCCAACCTAAATGAAACTAATAAATGTTAGTTGCTCGATATAGTTGAGCAGTTCTGTAATTTTATGTTATTGTTTGTTATTGTTTATTTCCTCTTCATGGGGGGCTCCTTGGCGTGGTGAAGAGGCTCTTGGTCTGAGGAATTAGACCTGTCGGTCTCCTTCCTCAGACCAAACCTAATTACCCCCCAATCCCCCATTCCCTATCCCATCCTCCCCTTTTCCCTTTCCTCCTCCCCCTCCCCACCCCTCCCTTTTGCCCTTCCTCTTTTTGGCCTTTGGGATTGTTCCCACAGGCGCGCTAGTTCCTAGGTAGGGGAAAGGGTATTGGGGTCCATCCCATTCCGTTGAGGTTCTTGGCGGTGGCGTAGTTTGCCGTGGAATCTGGATCGTCTGGGGATGTCCCGATCCCTCTCTGGTATCCCGGAGAGTGGCTTTGGGTGCCTTTCGGGCGGCGGGTGTATCTCTGGAAGCCACCTTTCGGATTCCAGGGGTGGTGGCCGAAGGAGGTGTGCTTTGTGGCGGATATCCGGCCGCCCTCTCTTTTGTCCACTGAGGTAGCTCGGCAGATGTGAGGTTGCTATCCCAGATTGCTGGTTTATTGGCATGAAGGGTAGGGTATGGCATGGCACGGGTTCCATGCTGCATCTACGCTACTTGCGGTGCTGAGGTCCTCTTGGGCGCGGAGGGAGATTTCTGGCCCTTTCATTCCTCCTAGGAACTATCCCTCCCCGGTCCCCCCCTTTTTTTATTCTTTTTTTTTATTTTTATTTTCTTTTCTTTTTTTTTCTTAAAAACAAAAAGAAAGAAGTAACCTAACCATGGAGTCCCAAATCCATGACCCCGCTACCCCCGGGCCCCTTATTGTTACCGCACCCCGTTCTGACCCCACCTCGTCTTTGGACCACTCTTCGGACACTCCTTGTGCCTCTGTACCTCTTGCCGGTGCTGTTTCCTCACCCGCTTCAGGTACTGAGGTCTCGACTGACTCCTTTGATTTATCTGACCTCCGCTCTCCTTTGACTATGCCTCCGGCCTCTCCCTCTACGGTGCGGCAATTTTCGAATCGCCGGCCCGTTCCACGTCGGACCAACTCTGGTCCCATGCCTAAACGCCAACGACAATTACCTGCTGATGATACTTCTCCACCTTCTTGCTTTTCTCAGAAAAGATCGACACGTCCTGCACTCCCTTTCCACGCTCAGTTTCAGACTGCATAATGGACTAAATTCTTCACTTTACGACCGACTTCCTCTACCGCCTATCTTTCCGACCACAGTATTGGCAAGGCACTCCTACGCCATGTTGGTAAAGATATTTCTTTTCATGCTCTTAAGAGCGGTACGCGCATCATCACTGTACAGAATGCTACCCAAGCTCATGATTTTTCTCTTCTTTCCCATATAGATACTGTTCCTGTCACTATTGAAAAACATCATTCCCTCAATTCTTGTAGTGGTACCGTCATTCTGCCCCATACCATAGTTCAACAAAATTTCCAGACATGTGGCAATGACATTCTTGAACAGCTGGAACTCCAAGATCTCCCAATCCTCAAGGTAGACACTTATGTTCTTCCTGCCCGCGGGCGGAGACAATACCCTAGCAATGTGGCTCGTTTAACTTTTGACAGCTGTGAACTCCCATCCTCAGTTTATGTAGCAGGACATCGGTTACAAGTTCGAAAGGTGATCCCTACACCGCAACAGTGTAGAAATTGCTGGCGATTTGGCCATCCAGCGAAATATTGCAGACCCATAGCCGAATGCCCAGTCTGTGGTGCCGATGACCATTCTAATATGTCTTGCAATCGACCTCCTTCTTGCCTTAATTGTCATGAGGCTCGCCCTTCGTACTCTCGCCGTTGCCAAGTCTACTTAAATGAGCGGGAAATCCATTACCTCAAAGAAGCAGAAGGTCTCCCTTAAGCCATGGCAGTTTCTCATCTCTGCCTCCAAGGGAGACTACCTCGTGTTTCTTATTCCCGTGTTTCAAAACGTCCCCCCACTTCTGGGGTCCCATCTTCTGCAGCCTCCTCTGTGGTTACCTCTCCCATAGCCACTCCTGTATCTAATTCTTTTGCTGCCCTAGGCTCAGACGTCCCTACTTCAACGCCTCAGTCTGTTCTCGCTTCTTCGTGTTCTCCCTCACAAGCCTCAGTATTGACGAGACCTCATACGACACCTCCTCCCAATCGTCCCTCTACTTCTCAGAAGTCAAAAAAAGGTCCTTTAACCCCTCCTTCCCTTCTTCCACCTCCTCATTTTACCTTCCCTGTCTCTGTACCGGGTTCTTCCCCTCTCACTGGCTCTGTAACAAGTGTAGAGGTTCACCCTCCTCCTCGTACTATATCTACCTCCCCTGTTCCCTCCCAAGTTTCTTCCTCTTCTGCCACCTCCCAGGTTTCTGCCTCTTCTGTCCCCTTCCATGCTTCTTCTCCAGTTCCCTCCACCCTTTTGCCCCCCCCCTACCTTGGTACAGTCCATTCCAGTTCCAATCTTTACTCATCCTCCCCCTACCATTTCCAATATTGTCTCCCATACGACGTCTCTGAATTCCAAAACACTTGAAGCAATCTCTGAATATATTGCAGAGACCAAACCATCAATGGACACTGATCCACCCTCTGTTCCTTCTCTCTCCTCTCCTCCATCTGCGCAACTCCTTTCTTCACAGCGCACCGTTCCTTCGCTGCTTGAATGTTTTCCACTCCCTCCGCATGTGGACTTTTCTAACCCCTCTAGTCCGTAGGAACCCTTACCTGCGGATTTCAAGTATCTTTATCATTACCAATCATGGCCTATTTACAGTGGAATATATGCGGCCTCGGGTAATCAGGATGAGCTTCAGATGTTATTCTCCCAGTTTTCCCCTGTTGGTGTTTGCTTACAGGAACCAAAATTACACACTGCTGTTATCTCGCCCATCTCAGGCTATAATTTATTGTATTCTTCAGATCCTTTTCCTGATGGGACCTTTAATGAAAGTGCCCTTCTTCTACGCACTGATATTCTGTACCATCAGCTATTTGTTCGTACTTCGCTGCATTACACAGCAGCCTGTATCCACTTGCATAGGTGGTATACGCTATGTTCTTTATATCTCTCTCCTTCTCGGGCATTATCTATTCCGGATATTGCCTTTCTTGTTTCGTCATTACCACCACCGATTCTGTTACTTGGCGATTTTAATGCCCATCATTTCCTCTGGGGGGGTCTCACTGTGATTCCCGTGGCATTCAGTTAGAGGCTTTTCTTGCCACCCACCCCCTCCATGTTTTAAACACAGGTACTCACACCCATTTTGATCCTCGGACTCACTCTCTCTCTTGCATCGATCTCTCAGTCTGCTCTTCCTCCGCCGCATTAGACTTCACCTGGTCTGTTCTCCTGGATTTACATGACAGCGATCATTTCCCAATCATTCTTACTTCCCCTTCATATTCACCACCTCTTCGTATCCCACGCTGGCAATTTGATCAGGCAAATTGGAACCTTTACTCACAACTAACTGTTTTTAGTGAGGTTCCTTCTTCGTCCTCCATTGATGAGCTTTTACACCTCTTCTCGTCCTCCGTTTTAACTGCAGCTTCTCATTCTCTACCCCAAACTTCGGGCAGGCATTCTCAGAAATGTGTGCCTTGGTGGTCTCCTGCCTGTGCTCGTGCAGTACGTTTGAAACGCGCTGCATGGGGCAGGTACCGGTACAATAGAACCACGGAGAGACTTCTTGATTTTAAACAGAAGCGTGCGATCGCTCGCCATATCATCCGCCACGCTAAACGCACTTGCTGGCGAGATTGTCTCCACCATCACCTCTGCTTCCTCTATGAGTGCAGTCTGGAAAAAAGTACGAAAACTGAGTGGTAAATATTCTCCTGACCCGGCTCCTGTTCTGCGGGTTGCCAGTGTTGATATAGCAAACCCACTAGATGTTGCCAATGAAATTGGCAATCATCTGGTCCGTATTTCTCAGGGGCTCCATCTATGCCCCTCGTTTCTTTCCTCATAGTCTGCCAGAGAGTTAGCACCCTTGGACTTTTCTTCTCTCAGAGAAGAACAGTATAATGTGCCTTTTACACTTCAAGAACTGGAGGCAACACTCTCAGCTTGCCGATCATCGGCAGCTGGGCCCCACAACATTCATATTCGTATGCTACAACATTTACATCAGTCAGCCCTTGCAGTCCTATTATGCCTTTTCAATCTTATTTGGTCACAAGGAGTTCTTCCACAGCTGTGGAAATCTGCCATTGTTCTCCCTTTCCGCAAACCAGGCACTACGAGACATGAAGCGTCCCACTATAGTCCCATTGCTCTTACCAGTGCAGTTTGCAAAGTGATAGAACGCCTGGTAAATAGACGTTTAGTGTGGTATTTAGAGACACACAACAGTCTCTCCACTCGTCAATATGGCTTTCGTAAGGGATGTTCTACCATAGACCCCTTACTACGCTTGGATACGTATGTTCGTAATGCCTTTGCGAATAACCACTCAGTTATTGCCATATTTTTTGACCTTGAGAAGGCATATGACACAACTTGGAGGTATAATATTTTGGCCCAAGCCCACTCCTTAGGCCTCCGAGGCAATCTACCATCCTTCCTTAAGAACTTTTTAACTGATAGACAATTCCGCATTCGGGTTAATAATGTGCTCTCTCCGGACTTTATCCAAGCTGAAGGTGTCCACCAGGGATGTGTTCTGAGCACAACACTTTTTCTCCTTGCTATTAATGATTTGGCCTCTAGTCTTCCATCAAATAATTGGTCATCACTCTATGTTGATGACTTCGCTATTGCCTGTGCAGGCGCTGACTGTCAACTCATTACAGTTTCTCTCCAGCATGTGGTCGACCATGTTTCCAATTGGGCCACCACACATGGGTTTAAATTTTCCAGCACTAAAACCCACCAAATTACTTTCACTAGACGCTCTGTCATCTCCGATCATCCTTTGTACCTCTATGGCTCCCATATCCCTGAACGTGATAGTCAAGTTTCTGGGCCTCCTCTTTGACAGTAGGTTATCCTGGAAACCTCACATTACCTCTCTGAAGGCAACTTGTCACAGCCGGCTGAACCTTCTTAAAACCCTTGCTCATCTTTCATGGGGAGCTGATCGTCGAACCCTCCTTCGCCTACATTCCACCCTCATTTTATCGAAACTTGATTATAGTGACCAGATCTATTCAGCGGCATCTCCTGCTACGCTCTCTAGCCTAAACCCCATTCATCACCAAGGATTACGTTTATGCCTCGGTGCTTTTCGCTCTTCCCCTGTTGAGAGCCTCTATGCAGAAGCGAATGTTCCATCCTTATCCGATCGCCGTGATGCCCATTGCCTTCGCTACTATGTACGCTCTCATGATCTCCGCAATCCTTCCATTTATAGAATGGTCACTGATATTAGTAGACATTCTTTATTTGTTCGCCGCCCCTGTTTACTCCGTCCCTTCTCTCTTCGCCTTCATTCGCTCTTGTCTTCTCTTCAATTACCACCTTTCTATGTTCATGTTGCATCTCACTTTTCCCTACCCCCCTGGGAATTTCCAGCTGTTCGAGTCTGTTCTTTCTCTCTCCCTTGCTCGAAAGCCCAACTGTCTACGGTCACTTCCCACTCTCTTTTTCTTGACCACTTCCACTCTCATTCTCATGCCATTGCTGTGTACACAGGTGGCTCTAAGTCTTCTGACGGCGTAGGATTCGCAGCAGTGTTTCCGGACAGCGTCGTACGAGGGCATGTACTATCTTCAGCTAGTATTTTTACTGCTGAATTGTATGCCATTCTTGCAGTACTTATCTGTATTACATCTATGCCTTTGTCATCATTTGTGGTTGTCTCAGACTCCCTTAGTGCTTTACAGGCTATACAGAAATTTGATACACCTCACCCCTTAGTCCTCCGTATCCAACTTTGGCTACGCCGCAACTTTACCAAGCATAAAGATATTGTTTTTTGTTGGGTCCCTTGCCATGTTGACATACAGGGCAATGAACAGGCAGATACTGCTGCGCGGTCAGCAGTACATGACCTACCAGTTTCATATAGAGGTATTCCATTTACGGACTATTTTGCTGCAATATCTTTCCACCTTCACACCCGTTAGCAACAACGTTGGTCTACTATGCTCGGTAACAAACTTCAATCCATTAAACCGAGTATAGGTTACTGGCCGCCTTCTTATCACCAGTGTCGAGGTTGGGAGACTACTCTCTCCCGTCTTCACATTGGCCATACTCGTCTTACTCATGGATATCTCATGGAGAGGCGCCCTGCTCCTCTCTGTGAGAATTGCCAGGCTCCATTTTCAGTCAGCCACATTCTGTTGGACTGCCCACTTTATCAACGAGCACGCAGACTTTACCTCCGTCGTCGTCTTCGCTCTGGTGCTCTCTCTTTACCTTCCCTTCTTGCTGATGGACCCACCTTTCATCCGGACTCTCTCATTGACTTTTTGACAACTGACTGACTTCACAAATTCTGATACCTTCAGCCCTTTCTACCTCAATCTCTTGCTAGCCTCTACCCCCGTACTATCCCCTGCCCCGCTGTTTTCTGTAACCTACTGATCATCCCTCCTCCCTTCTGCTGCCCAACACCCTCGCTTCCTTTCCTACCCTGCAGCGCTGTATAACCCTTGTGGCTTAGCGCTTCTTTTTTATTATAATAATAATAATATTGTTTATTTCAAAAAATTTTATTTTTTTCTGTTCAGGTGACTTATCCAATGAATAAACTAACACAGAATAATGAGAGAATGCAGCAGCCTCAAGAAGAATTAAAGGCACATGCTACTTCTCTGACTATCAAAGGCCCACATGAAGCTAACATTAATGACTTTGTGTCAGGTTACAGTAATGAATTTAGAGCCATGGTGAAGGATTTTGGCTTGGTGAATTTAGATCCAAGACATATAACACCACGAGACAGTAATTCAGAGGCCAGAATGAACAACAGCAGTCAAATATGTGGCAGTGGAAATGTCATCACATACAACCAAAACCCTAGAGGGGCAAGAATTGATATGTCAAATATTACAGGTGCTAATTCAGTTCAGCTAATTGCCAGAGGGTGTGAGGCAGCAAGCCACATAAGGAATAATGTAGAGACCAGTGAGGTATCCCAGGACAAGAACATAATCCTTCACTATGGCAGAAGAGACAGGTATGGGTCAGGATTTACCACCACAAGTTATAAAAAGCGAAAGCGGAGGAAACCATGGAAGGGTAGCAAACGTCCACTTTTATGCCATATTCCTAATTGATACTTTGCTTTGTACGATAATATATTGTACATATACGTAAATGGAAAAAAGTGTAACTAAGTAAGCAGAAGGAAATGTGTAAAATGTAGTAATGGCCATGCAAACAGGATGCCAAGCGGATAAATATGAAATATATTATCCAACAAAATTGATATGTCAAGGGTAAGGAAGGTTAAATTATCCAAATACACTGATTTTTTTTTTTATTTATTGTATATACCTAATTTTGGTATTTTTGTTTATGACCAGTTTTTATTTTTGTTAACATTCTCTCACACAAAATGAGGACTTATTCTAATACAGAAGAGTGCACACAGGACAAACTAAAGTTAATATACAATTCAATATTTCCTACTAAACTGCAGCGTGGCATTGTAATGTTCTTCGGATGTGCATCTCATATCCTTCCCATACACTTCCACCTTGTTTTCAGCAGCATCATACCTTTTTGTCATTTATCTACACTTAGTCTGTCATCACTTATTGAATAAATAGGCTCAAATCATTTTGTCATTCTTTAATTTACTTTCAACTTTTTTTCTATATTTGCAGTAGTCAGAGCCTGGAATTCATGTACTTTATAATCTGTGTTATTTCTTTATACATTTTTACTGATCAGTTTTTTTGGTGCCCATTGTCTTTTGGCTTGGTATGCAACTCCTAAATTATAAGCCAGTCCTATGATTACATTCATAATGGACTCATTCTTTCTCATGATTGTTAGTATTTAGCAGAATAGGCCAATATTTAAAGAAATAAAACCAAAATTTAAATTATTTGCAAAAAAAGAAATTTTGTATTCTCAATTTTAGAGTTCTTGTTAACTCCAAAAACTTAACTTATGAATTATGGGCTGCACTGTACTGGTCTCACATTGTTATTCCTCTTGTAAGTTCTTCGTTCCAAAGCAGCTCCTAAAATCTAGGATACTTGGCCCCTGCCTGTTAATCTGGTACTGCTCATATTTTACTTTATACGTAACAGGGCTGAGCTCTGCCTTTCAATTAATTTATACTATACTCTACCCAGAAGGTCGCCAACTTTCCCATTAGTACACTCTTTAAGGATCTTGCAACATGTCTCAAAATTGGGCATTATTGCTTCCATATTCACTGATATTACTTCTTGGTTAATTTGTGTTATCTTAATTAATTAATGAAGTAATTACTAGTACAGTGGACCCTCCCTTTTCATGATTAATCCATTCCAGACCGTCTGACGAAATGTGAAATTCACGAAAACTGAAACCATTTTCCCCATAAGAAATACAGTGGAACCTCAAAAATCGAACTGCTCCCAACACGACCAATTATGTAAGTGTATTTTTGTAAGTGCTTTTATAAGTGTATTTTTGAGGGTCTGAAATGGACTAATCTAATTTACATTATTCCTGATGGGAATAAATTCATTCGGTAAAGGCACTCGAACAGCCTTCTGGACCAAAGAAAGTTCGATATTTGAGGTTCCACTGTAATGTAAATCCAATTAATCTGTATCAGACACCCAAAAGTATAAACAAAAAATACATTTTATAGAGAATAACTATATTTCACGGCTTATTTATCTATCATAATTCATCTAATGTGACATAAACAATATTAATAATATAGAAACATGATATATACTCTAGAATGAATAAAATGTATCATTATGTATGTGAGGAGTAAGTGGTGGTAGTGGTGTTGGGTTTATAAGGGCCACTGAGAGCATAAGCCGTACATATTAGTGGCAGTGGAGGCAGCAGCAGAAGCCACCAACACTATTCATGCAAACAATGTACGTAATTTATAAATAAGAAATATTTACACTTACTGCACCTTGGAGATGCTGGCATTGGTTTAGGATGGTGGAAGATAGGCAGGGTGGCGTATGTTTGTCAGTGGCCCTACATATATACCTCCAATAACATTGAAGGAGTTAGTTTCGTTTTATCCTTTTTCTGTCGCTTAATCACTTAACTTACTTGCTACACTTTATCGCTGGCTGGGGCTATAGCGTTTATTGACTCCTGCTGCTTTAGTATTGTACATATCGTAGAATCACTGAAGAAGGCACATTCTCCCCTCTCTTCCTCCTCAACTTTGGTACTTTGCTATAAGTTTTTTTCTTGAATTTTATAGTGTTTCTCACCTTCTTAATCAACAGGCTGGCACTAGCAGCTTTCTTTGGGCCCATGGTGGCTTATTTAGCAGTCACAGATTAAACAAGTGCAAAAAACAATGAATTATTACGAAATGTTTCCTATGACCTCACAGGATAACGTTCACTCACCGAGAAACAAAGCGACACTGCCTCACAATGCGTGTGTGGAAGGCTTTGCATGCGTGCGGCACTCGGACAAGTACTGTACCACCGACAAGACTGGAGGAAAATAATGAAAACTGAGCCAACATTTTTACGAAAAAAGTCGGTGATAACTGAAATTCTTGAAAACAGAGCCCAACGAAAAGGGAGGGGCCACTGTACTGTAATACCTTATTATATGTACTGTATGTAATAGCCATACCTTGTATTCTTTATCTATCCACTCATAATTTTTCTGTCACTGTACACACAAAATTAAGTTACATATATTTATGTAATGCATTGCAAGTTAATTTTTCAAGTGTGTAATGATTGAATTATTGTATATTGTACTGTATTGGTATTTTGGGAAATTCATAAAGCAGTTATACTTGTATGGGTCATACAGCTCATAAATGCAACAATAAATTATTTAATGATATATTCTAATACAGCATTTTGACAGTTTCATTTCAGTGATTAAACTTTATCATAGCAGCAGTGAAAACTTTAATTTTTATATTCTGCATTCCTTTGATTTAAATAAAAAGTGATTTTAGAAAATGGAAGAGGTATATATTTATACAGAAAAGTATTATATGTGCACCAAGAAGCACTCAATACTTATGGATTCTTTAGCAGTGATAAGCAAATGAATAGTCTAATCCTAATGATTTGTAACCATTTACAAAAATTGTTCAGGCACTTCATCTTTATACTGTATGTTCATGTATGGCAATGTGTCATACATTTTAGTAGAACTTTGCAGAGTTGGCTTATGAATACATTCGTCAAACAAAATTCTTGATCATTATTATATAGATCTGTGTTCTCTTGCTGGAAAATTTTGTGATTCTTACATAGTGCTGTTATGTATTGGTTAACTATAAAACCTCTGATGAAATTTTGGTATAAATCTTTTTTTTTCTGATCATGTGCTGAAATATCCCAGTGAATTCTTGATATACTGGACTAATAGGAAATGTTTGTGGCTGGTGATGGGAATCATGGTTGATAGGGAAGAGATTGTTTTGTTCTGATATCAACAATAACCAATTGATTTGGTTATTGCTACCAAATTGATTGACTTAGCTGATTTTGTTTTGTATTTTGGCAGTCAGTTATTTCAAGGGTTTATTATATATTTCAGTAGTTACATGCATTACTTGTTACTGTCATTTGTTGTTTCATTATATATTCTTAATGTGCCCAACCCATATGCATTATAAAGCCCTGCAAGTCTGAGGGGTAAGCTATAAGAAAAGTAGCATGAAGGGTGAACTTTAAAGCTAACAGTGAGTGTTAAAGTTGATGTATTATTATTATTATAATCAAAAAGAAGCGCTAAGCCACAAGGGCTATACAGCGCTGCAGGGTAGGGAAGGAAGCAAGGGAATTGGATGGCAGAAGGGAGGGGGGATGATCAGCAGGTTACAGAAAACAGCGGGGCAGGGGATAGTACGGGGGTAGAGGGTAGCAAGAGATACAAGTAGAAAGGGCTGAAAGTATCAAAATTTGTGGAGTAAGTCAGTCGTTGTCAAAAAGTCAATGAGAGAGTCCGGATGAAAGGTGGGTCCATCAGCGAGAAGGGAAGGTAAAGAGAGAGCAGCGGGGCGAAGACGACGACAGAGGTAAATTCTGCGTGCTCGTTGATAAAGTGGGCAGTCCAACAGAATGTGGCTGACTGATAATGGAGCTTGGCAATTCTCACAGAGAGGAGCAAGACGCCTCTCCATGAGATATCCATGAGTAAGACGAGTATGGCCAATGCGAAGACGGGAGAGAGTAGTCTCCCAACCTCGACACTGGTGATAAGAAGACGGCCAGTAACCTATACTCGGTTTAATAGACTGAAGTTTGTTGCCGAGCATAGTAGACCAACGTTGTTGCCAACGGGTGTGAAGGTGGGAAGATATTACAGCAAAATAGTCCGTACATGGAATACCTCTATAAGAAACTGGTAGGTCATGTACTGCTGACCGCGCAGCAGTGTCTGCCTGTTCATTGCCCTGTACGTCAACATGACCAGGGACCCAACAAAAAACAATATCTTTATGCTTAGTAAAGATGCGGCGTAGCCAAAGTTGGATACGGAGGACTAAGGGGTGAGGTGTATCAAATTTTTGTATAGCCTGTAAAGCACTAAGGGAGTCTGAGACAACCACAAATGATGACACAGGCATAGATGCAATACGGATAAGTGCTGTAAGGATGGCATATAATTCAGCAGTAAAAATACTAGCTGAAGATAGTAAATGCCCTTGTACGACGCTGTCCGGAAACACTGCTGCGAATCCTACGCCGTCAGAAGACTTAGAGCCATCTGTGTACACAGCAATGGCATGAGAATGAGAGTGAAAGTGGTCAAGAAAAAGAGAGCGGGAAGCGACCGTAGACAGTTGGGCTTTCGAGCAAGGGAGGGAGAAAGAACAGACTCGAACAGCTGGAACTTCCCAGGGGGGTAGGGAAAAGTGTGATGCTACATGTACATAGAAAGGTGGTAGTTGAAGAGAAGACAAGAGCGAATGAAGGCGAAGAGAGAAGGGACGGAGTAAGCAGGGGCGGCGAACAAATAAAGAATGTCTACTAATATCAGTGACCATTCTATAAATGGAAGGATTGCGGAGATCATGAGAGCGTACATAGTAGCGCAGGCAATGGGCATCACGGCGATCGGATAAGGATGGAACGTTCGCTTCTGCATAGAGGCTTTCGACAGGGGAAGAGCGAAAAGCACCAAGGCATAAACGTAATCCTTGGTGATGAATGGGGTTAAGGCTAGAGAGAGTAGCAGGAGATGCCGCTGAATAGATCTGGTCACCATAATCAAGTTTCGATAAAATAAGGGTGGAATGTAGGTGAAGGAGGGTTCGACGATCAGCTCCCCACGAAAGATGAGCAAGGGTTTTAAGAAGGTTCAGCCGGCTGTGACAAGTTGCCTTCAGAGAGGTAATGTGAGGTTTCCAGGATAACCTACGATCAAAGAGGAGGCCCAGAAACTTGACTGTATCACGTTCAGGGATACGTGAGCCATAGAGGTACAAAGGATGATCAGAGATGACAGAGCGTCTAGTGAAAGTGATTTGGTGGGTTTTAGTGCTGGAAAATTTAAACCCATGTGTGGTGGCCCAATTGGAAACACGGTCGACTGCATGCTGGAGAGAAACTGTAAGGAGGTGACAGTCAGCGCCTGCACAGGCAATAGCGAAGTCATCAACATAGAGTGATGACCAAATATTTGATGGAAGACTAGAGGCCAAATCATTAATAGCAAGGAGAAAAAGTGTTGTGCTCAGAACACATCCCTGGGGGACACCTTCAGCTTGGATAAAGTCCGGGGAGAGCACATTATTAACCCGAACACGGAAATGCCTGTCAGTTAAAAAGTTCTTAAGGAAGGATGGTAGATTGCCTCGAAGGCCTAAGGAGTGGGCTTGGGCTAAAATATTATACCTCCAAGTTGTGTCATATGCCTTCTCAAGATCAAAAAATATGGCAATAACTGAGTGGTTATTCGCAAAGGCATTACGAACATACGTATCCAAGCGCAGTAAGGGGTCTATGGTAGAACGTCCCTTACGAAAGCCATATTGACGAGTGGAGAGACTGTTGTGTGTCTCTAAATACCACACTAAACGTCTATTTACTAGACGTTCCATTACTTTGCAAACTGCACTGGTAAGAGCAATGGGACGATAGTGGGAGGTTTCATGTCCCGTAGTGCCTGGTTTGCGGAAAGGGAGAACAATGGCGGATTTCCACAGCTGTGGAAGAACTCCTTGTGACCAAATAAGATTGTAAAGGCGTAATAGGACTGCAAGGGCTGACTGATGTAAATGTTGTAGCATACGAATATGAATGTCGTCGGGCCCAGCTGCCGATGATCGACAAGCTGAGAGTGTTGCCTCCAGTTCTTGAAGTGTAAAAGGCACATTATACTGTTCTTCTCTGAGAGAAGAAAAGTCCAAGGGTGCTAACTCTCTGGCAGACTTTGAGGAAAGAAATGAGGGGCATAGATGGAGTCCCTGAGAAATACGGACCAGATGATTGCCAATTTCATTGGCAACATCTAGTGGGTTTGCTATATCAACACCGGCAACCCGCAGAACAGGAGCCGGGTCAGGAGAATATTTACCACTCAGTTTTCGTACTTTTTTCCAGACTGCACTCATAGAGGAAGCAGAGGTGATGGTGGAGACATAATCTCGCCAGCAAGTGCGTTTAGCGTCACGGATGACACGGCGAGCGATCGCACGCTTCTGTTTAAAATCAAGGAGTCGCTCTGTGGTTCTATTGTACCGGTACCTGCCCCATGCAGCGTGTTTCAAACGTACTGCACGAGCACAAGCAGGAGACCACCAAGGCACGCATTTCTGAGAATGCCTGCTCGAAGTTTGGGGTATAGAATGAGAAGCTGCGGTGAAAACGGAGGATGAGAAGAGGTGTAAAAGCTCATCGATGGAGGACGAAGAAGGAACCTCTTTAAAAACAGTCAGGTGTGAGTAAAGGTTCCAATTTGCCCGATTAAATTGCCAGCGTGGGGTGCGAAGAGGTGGCGAATATGAAGGGGAAGTAAGAATGATTGGGAAATGATCACTGTCATGTAAGTCCGGGAGAACAGACCAAGTAAAGTCTAATGCGGCGGAGGAAGAGCAAACTGAGAGATCGATGCAAGAGAGAGTATGAGTCCGAGGATCAAAATGGGTGTGAGTACCTGTATTTAAAACATGGAGGGGGTGGGTGGCAAGAAAAGCCTCTAACTGAATTCCACGGGAATCACAGTGAGACCCTCCCCAGAGGAAATGGTGGGCATTAAAATCACCAAGTAACAGAATTGGTGGCGGTAATGACGAAACAAGGAAGGCAAAATCCGGAATAGATAATGCCCGAGAAGGAGAGAGATATAAAGAACAGAGCGTATACCACCTATGTAAGTGGATACGGGCTGCTGTGTAATGCAGCGAAGTATGAACAAATAGCTGATGGTACGGAATATCAGTGCGGAGAAGAAGGGCACTTTCATTAAAGGTCCCATCAGGAAAAGGATCTGAAGAATACAATAAATTATAGCCTGAGATGTGAGAAATAACAGCAGAGTGTAATTTTGGTTCCTGTAAGCAAACACCAACAGGGGCAAACTGGGAGAGTAACATCTGAAGCTCACCCCGATTACCCCTGAGGCCACGTATATTCCACTGTAAAAAGGCCATGAATGGCAATGATAAAGATACTTGAAATCCGCAGGTAAGGCAAGCAGTGGAGGGTCAGCTTACAAGAAATTAAGAAGGAACGTGGCAACCAGGAAGAAAGGAGTTGGCAACAGATGGAGCAGAGGAGAGCAAGAGTTTAGAAGGTGGATCAGTGGTCCATTGATGGTTTCCATCTCTGCAATATATTCAGACATTGGTTTCCCAAGTGTTTCAGAATCCCAGAGATAGTCAGAGGGAGACAACATTGGAAAATGGTAGGGGAGGATGAGCAGATTGGAAATCATATTGACTTGGTACCTGCTACCAAGGGGTAAGGGGGTTGGAAGGGTGGAGGGAATCTATGGAGAAAGGTGGCAGGTAGGGACAGAAGAAGAACAGGAAAACCTTGGGAGGTGGCAGAAGGAAGGAAAGAAATGAGGAACAGGGAGGAATGTAAAGGCATTACACACGGAGGAGGTGGACTTGAACTTGCATCTTGTAACTGAGCTTCCAGTGAGAGGGGAAGAACTAGGGACAGAGACAGGAGTGGCAAAATCAGGAGGTGGGAAGATGGGCAGGAGGCAGCCACCTGGACCTTTTGACTTTTGAGTAAGCAGTAGGACGGACGTCATTGGGAAGAGGGAGGTCCAGCATGAGGTATCCAAGGCCTGACACTGATAGGCTTTGTAAGAGAGAACCTCAACAAGCTTTAGGATTAGACTGAGGCGCTTGGAAGCAGGGACGCCTGAGGCCAGAGGACAGCAAAAGGATTGAGGATACAGGAGTGGATTATGGGAGAGGTAACCTGTACAGAGGTGGGTAGCAGAAGATGGGGATACCAGAAGTGGGGGGACGATTTTTGAAACACGGGAATAAGAAACACGTCAGTTCCTTCCAGAAGTGGAGGAGATGAGAAACTGCCATGGTACATAAGGGGAGATCCTTCCGGTCCTCAGAGTAACAGATTTCCGATTGGCTTAAATAGACTGGACAATCAGGGCGTAGGACAACGGCGGCGAGCCTCATGATATTAAGGCAAAGAGGGCATCATTGCAGACCCGACAGAATGGCCATCGGCGAACCACACTGGGCATATTCGGCTATAGATCTGCAACATTCTCGCTGACACAATCACTAGCAATTTTCTACACATGCGTTGGCGGTAGGGGATCACCTTCAACTTGTAACCCGGAATGGTCCAGTTAATATAACCGAGGATGGAGTTTCCTTCGCCGTCAGTTGCCAAACGAGCCACACATTGGTTAGGGTATCGCTCGCTTCCAACGGGCAGGAAGAACGTAAGGCGGCTTCGGCACTTCGAGGATTGGGAGATCTTGAAGCCTTCCAGCTGTTCCCCTAGAACAAATCGGGTGCCACATGTCTGAAATTTTGTTCCAAATCGCCATGGCATGGGGCAGAATAACGGGTAACCACCTACAAGAATTGGAGGGAATGATGTTTTTCAATATAAGACAGGAAAACAGCAATTCACCCATGGGAAAGACGAGAGGCCTCACGGCAGCCCGGGCAGCATTCCTGTACGGTGGGAATGATACGCTGCAATCGCCTTAAGAGCATAAGAAAAATATTCTTTAACCAACGGGACATCCATAGGCAATCCAGATTCCACGGCAAACTACGCCACCGCCAAGAAACCTCAACGGAATGGGATCGACCCCGGTGTCCTTTCCTCTACCTAGGAACTAGCGTGCCTGTGGGAGAAATCCCAAAGGACAAAAAGAGGAAGGGCAAAAGGGAGGAGTGGGGAGGAGGAGGAGGAAAGGAAAAAGGGGAGGATGGGGAGGATGGGATAGGGGAGGGGAGATTGGGGGGTAATTAGGTTCGGTCTGAGGAAGAAGACCGATAGGTCTAATTCCTCAGACCAAGAGCCTCTTCACCACGCCAAGGAGCCCCCCTTGAAGAGGTAAAGTTGATGTAACAAATCAGCTTGTCAGAATGTTGTGTGTGTATTTTTGTTGAAGGATGCCTTTCTAAAAAAAAAAAGCACGGAAAGTGGGGGCACCAAAGCATTGAAAGAGATCAGAAATGAGTTTTATGTGCTCTGATAAATGGTGCAAGCAATCAAATGGTGTTTGGATAATCAACATGATTTGATACGTTCCTTTTCATGTGATAAGTGTGTGCGTGTATTGTGGCCATTTCACAATAATGCGCCTCTTCAAGGGGGGCTCCTTGGCGTGGTGAAGAGGCTCTTGGTCTGAGGAATTAGACCTGTCAGTCTTCTTCCTCAGACCGAACCTAATTACCCCCCAATCTCCCCTCCCCTATCCCATCCTCCCCTTTTTCCTTTCCTCGTCCTCCTCCTCCCCACCCCTCCCTTTTGCCCTTCCTCTTTTTGGCCTTTGGGATTTCTCCGACAGGCGCACTAGTTCCTAGGTAGGGGAAAGGATACCGGGGTCCATCCCATTCTGTTGAGGTTCTTGGCGGTGGCGTAGTTTGCCGTGGAATCTGGATCGCCTGGGGATGTCCCGATCCCTCTCCGGTACCCCGGAGTAGCTTTGGGTGTCTTTCGGGCAACGGGTGTATCTCTGGAAGCCACCTTTTGTATTCCGGGGGTGGTGGCCAAAGGAGGTATGCTTTGTGGCGGATATCCGGCCGCCCTCTCTTTTGTCCACCGAGGTAGCTCGGCAGATGTGAGGTTGCTATCCCGGATTGCTGGTTTACTGGCATGAAGGGTAGGGTATGGCACGGGTTCCATGCTGCATCTGCGCTACTAGCGGTGCTGAGGTCCTCTTGGGCGCGGAGGGAGATTTCTGGCCCTTTCATTCCTCCTGGGAACTATTCCTCCCCGCTCCCCCCTTTTTTTATTTTTATTTTCTTTTCTTCTTTTTTTTTCTTAAAAACAAAAAGCAAAGGAGTAACCTAACCATGGAGAACCCAATCCATGAACCCACTACCCCCGGGCCCCTTCTTGATACCACACCCCATTCTGACCCTGCCTTGTTTTTAGACCACTCTTCGGACACTCCTGATGCCCCTATACCTCTTGCTGGTGCTGTTTCCTCACCCGCTTCAGGTACCGGGGCTTCGACTGACTCCTTCGATTTGTCTGAACTCCGCTCTCCTTTGACTATGCTTCCGGCTTCTCCCTCTCGGGTACGGCAATTTTCGAATCGCCCGCCCATTTCACACCGGACCAACTCCGGTCCTACTCCTAAACGCCAATGTCAATCTCCTGATGATGCTCCTTCGTTACCTTCCCATTCTACTCGGAAAAGACCGACACGTCATGCACTCCCTCTCCACGCTCAGTTTCGGACCACACAATGGACTAAATTCTTTACTTTAAGACCGACTTCTTCTTCTGCCTACCTTTCTGACCATAGTATTGGCAAAGCACTCCTGCGTCATGTTGGTAGAGATATTTCATTTCATGCTCTCAAGAGCGGTACGCGAATCGTCACTGTCCAGAATGCTACCCAAGCTCATGATCTTTCTCTCCTTTTGCATATAGATACTACTCCTATCATTATTGAAAAACATCTTTCTCTCAATTCTTGTAGTGGTACTGTCATTCTGCCCCATACCATAGTCCAACAGAATTTCCAGTCATGTGGCAATGACATTCTTGAACAGCTGGAACTCCAGGATCTCCCAATCCTCAAAGTAGACACTTGTGTCCTTCCTGCCCGTGGGCGGAGACGTTGCCCTTGCAATGTAGCTCGTTTAACTTTTGACAGCCAAGAACCCCCGTCCTCTGTATATGTCGCGGGACATCGGTTACAAGTTCGAAAGGTGATACCTACACCGCAACAGTGTAGAAATTGCTGGCGTTTTGGTCACCCAGCGAAATATTGCAGATCTATGGCCGAATGCCCAGTCTGTGGTGCCGACGACCATTCTAATACATCTTGCAGTCAACCTCCATCTTGCCTTAATTGTAATGAAGCTCACCCTTCGTACTCCCGCCGTTGCCAGGTCTACTTAAATGAACGTGAAATCTGTTGCCTCAAAGAGGCAGAAGGTCTCCCTTATGCTATGGCAGTTACTCATCTCCGCCTCCAAGGGAGACTACCCCATGTTTCTTTTTCTCGTGTTTCAAAACATCCCCCCACTTCTGGGGTCCCATCTTCTGCAGCCTCCTCTGTTGTTACCCCTTCCATAGCCACTCCGGCATCTAATCCTTTTGCTGTCCTTGGCTCTGACGTCCCGACTACAACTCAGTCTGTTCTCACATCTTCGCGTCCTTCCTCACAAGCCTCAGTATCGACAAGACCTCGTACGACACCCAATACCAATCGCCCCTCTACTTCTCAGAAGTCCAAAAAATCCACATTGCTCAAATCTTGTTTGCCCCTTCCTTCCCTTCTTCCACCTCCACACTTTACCTTTCCAGTCTCGGTGCCTAGTTCTTCCCCTCTCTCTCGCTCTATCACAAGTGTGGAGATTCACCCTTCTCCTCGTACTATGCCTTCCACCCCCGTCCCCTCCCAAGTTTCTCCCTCTTCTGCCACCTCCCAGGTTTCTGCCTCTTCTGTCCCCCCCCCCACACTTCATCTCCAGTCCCTTACACTCTTTCCTCCCCCTCTACTTTGGTACAGTCCATTACTGTCCCAATCTTTACTCACCCTCCCCCTTCTATCTCCAATATGGTCTCCCATACATCTTTGAATTCAGAAACACTTGAAGCCATTTCAGAATATATTGCAGAGACTAAACCTTCAGTGGACACTGATTCACTTCCTGTTCCTTCTCTTCCCTCTCCTCCATCTTCACAACCCCATTCTTCGCAACGCTCCATTCCTTCGCTGCTTGAACGTCTTCTTACCACCACCACTTCTGTTACTTGGTGATTTTAACGCCCACCATTTCCTCTGGTGGGGTCTCATTGTGACTCACGTGGCATCCAGTTGGAGGCTTTTCTCGCCTCTCACCCCCTCCATGTTTTAAATACGGGTACTCCCACCCATTTTGATCCTCGTACTCATACTCTCTTGCATCGATCTATCAGTCTGCTCTTCCTCCACTGCACTAGACTTCACCTGGTCTGTTCTACCGGACTTCCATGACAGCGATCATTTTCCAATCATTCTTACTTCTCCTTCCTATTCACCACCTTTCCGTAGCCCTTGCTGGCAATTTGATCGGGCAAATTGGGATCTTTACTCGCAACTCACTGCTTTTAGTGAGGTTCCTTCTTTATCCTCCATTGATGAGCTCCTACACCTCTTCTCGACGTCAGTTTATACCGCAGCTTCTCATTCTATACCCCAAACCTCAGGCAGGCATTCTCAGAAGTGCGTGCCTTGGTGGTCTCCTGCTTGTGCTCGTGCAGTACGTTTGAAACACGCTGCATGGGGCAGGTACCGGTACAATAGAACCGCTGAGAGACTTCTTGATTTTAAGCAGAAGCGTGCGATCGCTCGCCGTGTCATCCGTGAAGCTAAACGCACTTGCTGGTGAGACTATGTTTCCACCATCACCTCTGCTTCTTCTATGAGTGCAGTTTGGAAAAAAGTGAGGAAATTGAGTGGTAAATACTCTCCTGACCCGGCTCCTGTTCTATGGGTCGCTGGTGTTGATGTAGCAAACCCTCTCGACATTGCCATTGAACTTGGCACACATCTGGTCCGTATTTCTCGGGGGCTCCATCTATGCCCCTCGTTTCTTTCCTCAAAGTCTGCCAGAGAGTTAGTACCCTTGGACTTTTCTTCTCTCAGAGAAGAACAGTATAATGTGCCTTTTACACTTCAAGAACTGGAGGCAACGCTCTCAGCTTGCTGATCATCGGCAACTGGGCCTGACGACATTCATATTCGTATGTTACAACATTTACATCGGTCAGCCCTTGTAGTCCTCTTACACCTCTTCAATCTTATTTGGGCACAAGGAGTTCTTCCCCAGCTGTGGAAATCTGCCATTGTTCTCAATTTCTGCAAACCAGGTACTACAGGACATGATGCCTCCCACTATCATCCCATCGCTCTTACTAGTGCAGTTTGCAAAGTGATAGAACGTCTCGTAAATCGACGTTTAATGTGGTATTTAGAGACACACAACAGTCTCTCCGCTAGTCAATATGGCTTTCGTAAGGGGCGTTCTACCATAGACCCCTTACTACGCTTGGATACGTATGTTCGTAATGCCTTTGCGAATAATCACTCGGTTATTGCCATATTTTTTGACCTTGAGAAGGCATATGACACAACTTGGAGGTATAATATTTTGGCCCAGGCCCACTCCTTAGGCCTCCGAGGCAATCTACCATCCTTCCTTAAGAACTTTTTAACTGACAGACATTTCCGTGTTCGAGTCAATAATGTTCTTTCCCCAGACTTCGTCCAAGCTGAAGGTGTCCCTCAGGGATGTGTTCTAAGCACAACACTTTTTCTCCTTGCTATAAATGATTTGGCCTCTATTCTTCCACCCAATATTTGGTCATCATTCTATGTTGATGACTTCGCTATTGCTTGTGCAGGCGCTGACTGTCATCTCATTGCAGTTTCTCTCCAGCATGCGGTCGACCGTGTTTCAACTTGGGCCACCACGCATGGGTTTAAATTTTCAAGTACCAAAACTCACCAAATTACTTTCGCTAGACGCTCTGTCATCTCCGATCATCCTTTGTATCTCTATGGCTCCCGTATCCCCGAATGTGATAGTCAGGTTTCTAGGTCTTCTCTTTGACCATAGGTTATCCTGGAAACCTCACATTACCTCTCTGAAGGCAACTTGTCACAGCCGGCTAAACCTTCTTAAAACCCTTGCTCATCTTTCCTGGGGAGCTGATCGTTGAACTCTGCTTCGCCTACATTCAGCCCTCGTTTTATCGAAACTCGATTATGGTGACCAGATTTATTCCGCGGCTTCTCCTGCTACTCTCTCTAGCCTTAACTCTATCCATCACCAAGGATTATGTTTGTGCCTTGGTGTTTTTCGCTCTTCCCCTGTTGAGAGCCTCTATGCAGAAGCGAATGTTCCATCCTTGTCTGATCACCGTGATACCCATTGCCTTCACTACTATGTACGCTCTCACGATCTCCACAATCCTTCCATTTATAGAATGGGTCACCGATATTAGTAGACATTCTTTATTCGTTCGCTGCCCGTTTGCTCCGTCCCTTTTCTCTTTGCCTACATTCACTCTTGTCTTCCCTTCAGTTACCACCTTTATATGTTCATGTAGCATCTCACTTTTCCCTACATCCCTGGGAAGTTCCAGCTGTTCGGGTCTGTTCTTTCTCACTCCCGTGCTCGAAAGCTCAACTGCCTACTGTGGCTTCCTGCTCTCTTTTTCTTGATCACTTCCACTCCCATTCTCATACCACCGCTGTGTACACAGATGGCTCTAAGTCTTCAGACGCCGTCGGATTCGCAGCAGTGTTTCCGAACAGCGTCGTGTGGGGGCATTTACTATCTTCGGCTAGCATTTTTACTGCTGAACTGTATGCCATTCTTGCAGCACTTATTCGTATCACATCTATGCCTGTGTCATCATTTGTGGTAGTTTCAGACTCCCTTAGTGCTCTACAGGCTATACGAAAATTTGATACATCTCACCCCCTAGTTCTCCGTATCCAACTTTGGCTACGCCGTATCTCTACGAAGCATAAAGATATTATTTTTTGTTGGGTCCCTGGTCATGTCGACGTACAGGGCAATGAACAGGCAGACACTGCTGCGCGGTCAGCAGTACATGACCTACCAATTTCCTATAGAGGTGTTCCATTTCTGGACTATTTTGCTGCAATAGCTACCCACCTTCATGCCTGTTGGCAACAACGTTGGTCAACTCTGCTTGGTAAGAAACTTCATTCTATTAAACCAAGCATAGGTTACTGGCCGTCTTCTTGTCATCAGTGCCGTGGTTGGGAGACCACTCTCTCCCGTCTTCGCATTGGCCACACTCCCCTTACTCACGGGTATCTCATGGAGAGGCACCCTGTACCTCTCTGTGAGTAGTGTCAAGTTCCAGTATCGATTAGCCACATTCTGTTAGACTGCCCTCTCTATCAACGAGCACGCAGAATTTACCTCCAACGTCGTCTTCGTTCTACTACTCTCTCTTTACCTTCCCTTCTTGCTGATGGACCCTCCTTTAATCCTGACTCTCTCATTGACTTCTTGACAACAACTGATTTACTCCACAAACTCTGATGATGATACCTTACGCACTCCCCTCAGCCCTTTCTAGCTCAGTCTCTTGCTGCCCTTTACCCTTTCACCATCCACTGCTCCGCTGTTATCCGTAACCTATTACTCATCCACCTCCCTTTTGCCACCTGATGCCCTCGCTTCCTTCCTGCCTTGCAGCGCTGTATAGCCCTTGTGGCTTAGCGCTTCTTTTTGATAATAATAATAATAATAATAATAATCACAATAATGCGAGAACTGTTTTCCAAATGCATCAGTGATAAAAAGAAGTCTTCCAAGGACTTTACCATGGTTTGATTAATAACAGCTTGTTCTGTAACCTAGACCAGTCCTGAATGTTCAGAGACAAAAGTGGAAAATATTCTGTGGAAAAAAAAAAAAAACATTCTCTGGTGTTCACTTAGTCAAACCAAATATACTATCCCATCAGTGGAGAGGTGTTGCCTGAGGGCCACAGCTCCACAGGCAGGCTGAACTTCTAGGCGAGTGGAAGCGAGACTATACATATCACCCTTCACAGCAAATGCACAGGGTGGTGGTAATTTCACCTTTGTATTAGTCATGACTTCCTAGAGGGAGCCAAAACTCATCCAGTACAACCAAAATAAACAAGACCATAATTGCCCACCATGTGTGTAAAGGAACTGCCATTAGATGGTATACTGCAGTCTTAAGACTCATAAGTAAGTGCATTACCAGCAATCCAGAGCTTTTTCACCTCATTCTTTACATTCAATGCTGTATAGCCCTTGTGGTTTAGTGCTTCTTTTTTATTATTATAATTTAAATTCAGTGCTGGCTATTAAAGTTGTCTGTAATCAAATTGTAGTCAGAAGCATAATTCACTTTCATTGTTTAGTTGTGGGAAATGGTACTTTAGTGACTGTATTGAATAAAATACTTGCATGTGATATCTCATGGACAAACATTCAGGTTGTGTTGACCCTTGACAAGTTTCAGCACTTTGCCATAAATAAATATTCAGGGGACACCAAATCCATGGGGAAGGGGAGGATTATAGTGCCTAATACATGACTGAATAATACATATAATAATGTTAAGACTAAGAGGAAAATTGTATAGAAAAAGTATTTCATTAGTTTAATTTGTACCAAATACAGCCATAATTCATACATATGTACATTTAAAAATCATTAAAGCCATCCTGATAATCATTATACTAGTAAATAAAAATTTGTGATATGTAACCACCAGCCTCAGTTTTTAAACATTCATGGAAGTGTTAAAACCATGCTGATCATATAGCATTTGGTGAATAAGAGGTAATCAGGTTCTATTGAAAGGGTAAAGTGGTGCCAAATCCTGTGATCAAGAGCTCTTCAGCATTAAAATACCCCTTAAAGGATACATGCTTCATACCTCCACACTGAAGTCCAATTATTACAGTACTTCCGATTAAAACTTTATTGGATTATACTTTACTTAGGATATTCCCATACATATCCCACTGTACCCTTTTCCAAGACATTTTGCTTCCTAACTCTCTCCAATTTTTCCTGACATTATTTTTATTCATCATTTTAGCTTGGCCAAACATCACAACTTTTACATTTGTATTTTTGTTTGTTCCTGATTATAAGTTAATTTTACTCCCATACACAATCCTCTCTCTCCACATCTACTGATGAGTGGCTTTTAGTCCAACAAACTGGAGTTCTCAGATCAAAACCAATTACATCCTTTTCCTTGAGCACTATGACCTCGACAGGTTCAACACTTCTTACATCAATAAGTAAATCCACTGTGTAAAGTTACATTTTGTAACCCCCTCAACAAATCTAATCATACTCTTTTTCTTTGCACATTGAATGGATTTTATTATACCTGCTTTAGGATGTAGCTTGGTTTGTTATACAGGGAGTAAGTCACATTTTTTTCTAATGGAGCATGTAGATTAAATATTTTATTTAAATGCAAACCATAGTATGAAGAGTTAAAAAAAAAAAACCGCATATTAAAAAACTGAACTGGGGAAGCACAACAGAAAATTATATGGAGGCAAAGGTCAAAATTCAGCATCACCTGTACTTAGTTTCCTGTACAAGACAAGTTTGACCAGTAGCTTGGCAATACCAAATATCCTTTGATTCTTCTCTAGTGCTATAAGCATGATTGCTGCTTCTGAACAATAGAACGAGGTGGTGGTGAGAAATTATTGTCACCACTATGGGACATTTAGTATTGCAAAGCTACCGAGCAAAGTCATCTAGCATGTGAAAAACCAATGAGGACAAGTAAGATTGACATCACTGCCTCTGGTGATACCTAGCCCTAACCTATTTTTTGACCCCTCCCTCTTCTAATCTCTATATGTTCTATTGCATTACTTCTTGTATGATAAGCAATATGCCTATAATAAAGGTTTGTTCTGCACCAAATTAGACACTGAAGAAAACAGATGAACTCACCAGTGAAAATTATGGTTTCTATAAAGATATGCTTGATGTTGGTGAGGGGCTCTTGATTTAGGGAATTGGATCTGTGCTCCAGTTCCCCGAATTAAGCCTGAATGCCTTCCACATCCCCTCCCAGGCGCTGTATAATCCTCCGGGTTTAGCGCTTCCCCCTTGATTATAATAATAATAATATAAAGATATGTTCCATCAGTCTTTAAACTGAAACCAATTTGATGAAAATTGTATGTGCTGCAAACATGTTAAAAACATTTGCAGGTGATCTTATGAATGTAAATTGACATTTGGAAAATATGTTGGTTTTCTTTATTGCAAAGGTTTGTAGGTGATTTTTGCAAGTGACTTTTGGCAAGTTCATGGTTTTTTTTCTTGGTGCCTATTTTTCTAACAGGTTCATCCTCCAAGATAAGTGCCTCCTTTCCTGCTACTATTATGAAAACTTGTTACACATACTGGTAGGCTGAAAATATACGTGAAGCATTGAAAAGCATACAAAAGAAATAATTATTTCCGTACAGACACCATACCCACTTGATCATTGCTTTTTCTTTCTTTAAAGGGATGTCGTGATGCTAAAGGGCTCAGTCAAATGGAGCTATCCTACCCATCATTGGGTCAAGCCTAATTACATCCCTTTTACCCAGGCACTGTATGACCCTTTCAGGTTTAGTGCTTCCCTGTGAATCTTGTTTTCAAGGCTAATAATTAAATCCATAGGACTCATAAAATGTAAGGAATGAGAGGTAGTCAGGTTTGATCCAAGGAAGTAGAGGGTAGATTCAATTCATTGAATCCAGACCCCTCCAGCAGCAACAAGGCAACCCTACCCTCTTGACAGATAATAAAAATCATCACACTGCTGATGGAGTCATCTTCACCAGGTATTTGTAAATAGAAAAAATATGATTATAGTGCAAATAGTCACATACAATAAGAATCCAAAATGGATGGGACCCCAAGGCTTTGTAATATAAATTAAACTAGAATGTCAATAAATACTACTAAATGTTCATAAAAACTAATGTTTCACAAACTAATTTTAATATTTGGGGGAAACACTTAAATGTGTAGACCATACAATTCCAGCACCAGGAACCTCCTAAGGGGTAACAACTTTATATGTATAACATTAATAAAGCTGAACCATCTGTAATTTGTTCTTTCTGTTACACCATTAACTCCTCAGTGTATGGAGAGAGGAAGTGGCTGTGTATTTTCCGGTACAATACTCAAATCAAAAACTAAATAGAGTAGTGAAAGAATTCGTAAAAAATTATTCCTTACAAGTACGAACATTGCAGTAACCATTACAAAAAAATATCTTAATTTCCTGTCAAGATACTTTATGGGCTTACGTTAGTGGTTTATGTAATAAACCTTAAATGGACAGAACTGGAGCTGACCTCCTTTTCCTTAGATTGAATCCAAATTACCTCCCATTTCCCAAGGTACTGCTAACCCCTATGGGTTTAGCACTCTCCCCATGAAATAAATTTAATAAAAAAAATACTTGGAGCATTTCACTCGTATAAATGTTGTTGCTTTATCAAGGATCATTTTATGAAACATTGCAATACATGATACAGCAATGTTTCCTGATTAAAGACCAGAAGTTGCTAGCCATCAAGTATGCTAGGCATGCTTGATGGCTAGCATCAATTCTGCAACTGCAGCCTACTAATCATTACTTTTAGAAGACATCTCAACTAAGTTTATACATAGTCATGTTTTATAGCTTTTAGCGCTGTATAGCCCTTGTGGCTTAGCGCTTCTTTTTGATTATAATAATAATAATATAGCTTTTAGCTTATGTAGATCAATATTTTACAGTACATGAGTTAGACTTTTCCTAGCTGTAGGAATGGTAAATCCCTCACGCCATAATATAGCATTCACAGCTAATCTAGGTCAGCAAGAAGTGCAGTTTAGTATTTAGTAATGCTGTTCGTCCCTACACAAATTAGTTTAAACTAAAAGACGTTCAACAATTCAAGTCATAATGCTATATTATGTTGCAGACAATGTCACATTAACACTCGTAATTCTTTGCCCAAAAATTATAAAATATAATAAAAGCTATTTACCTTTCCTTTAAGTAAAATAATATATCCCCCCCCCCCAACACACACAAGGTTGCCACCACACATTTGGGACATAAAAATTAAAACATGTTAAATATACAAAAAATATAGGTTATAAACACAGATTTGTTAGTGCTGCTACTCGTAAAAAAAAAAAATCAGTACATGAACATATATTTATTACTTAAAACAGTTACTGGTTACTTTGATGCAAAATGAGGGTCTCATTCATAAGGCAGGCTGTAAAGGTGATAACACTAACTAAAAAAATTTACAGTTAACACTGAATAACCCAAATGAGATTGGTTCTTTTTTGGGAATATAATATTGCAATTGGGTAAAAGTTTAATAGCAAAGTAACATAACAAGATGTTAATTTTTTACATCAAGAACTTGAGTGGGTGGTCTTTATTGCTAAAACATCTGGGAATGGTTGGTTGGTTTGTACATCGCAGATTTGCTGCACTAACTTTAAGAGTGAGGCATGGCTGAGATGCCACACGTCGCAATGAACTGGAGGAAATTATATTTTGGCCAAATCGAAGGTACTTCTCTCTACAGTGTCCCTTGATTGGGGAAGCAAGGTGAAGTGTGTCCCTCAGTCTTTTCTCCCTCAGTTGATCAATTGCAGGGAAGTAACTTGAACTGGGTGTTGCCTCATCCACTATGGAAGAGTGCATGATCTCTCCTTTACGTCTCTCCCCAATCCCTGCCTACATATTACATATTAAAAGTTTTTTTTATTTTTTGCTTCATCAGCTATCTCCCAAGGTAGGGCTACCTCAGAAAAGGAAAATCATCATGCACACAATTACTGCTTTGCCAGAAGTGCACTGACATCACAATTGGGAGGACCCTCTAAACTGCACCATTCTCACCCCTCCTTTAGAGTGCAGGCACAGCTCTCACCTCCAGGACTCAAATCTGGCTAATTGATTTCACCAAATCCCTTCACAAATGTTACTTTGCTCACTCCAACAGCACATCCATTAAAAACCACTTGTCTTCATTCACTCCACTCTAACAAACTCTCACAAGCCTGCTGAATACTCAAGCCCATAACACTCAAAGCCTCCTTTACTCAGTTCCTTCCAACCATTCCTGGAACAAGCTCTACCCCTCTTACATTTTCCCCCAGACTGATATCTTCCCTAGTCATTCTATCCCTCACCATCATCTCTTAAATACTCAAACCACCTGAACAACCCTTCCTCACCCCTCTGAATTATATAATACCCTTGGTGACTCCACCATTTTCTGATTTCTATACTCTGAGTTCTCTGCACTATATTCACACCACACACACACTATTCAACATATTTCCACTGCCTCCTTGCTGCAATGTTCAAAACCAGTACCTCACACTCGTACAAATGTTGGTACCACTATGATACATTCCCTTTTTTGCCTCCATAAATAAACTTTTTCTTTCTATGGATACCTCAACACACCATCTATCTTTTACCCCTGTCCCCTCCCCTCATCCTTTACAGAACCATTTGCTATGTCCACTCCCAAATATCTAAATGTATCCACGTTTTCTATAGCCTTTTCCTACATTCTGATATTCACTGACAGAGTAACTGACAACTCCCACTTCACATCATATCTTTTAATCCAACACCCTAGCATTAACTTCTATTACAACCCAGTCTACAAATATATTAAACAACCATGGTGACATCACTCATTCCTGTATAATTCCTACTTTCACAAAGAAAGTCCCTCTCTTTCCTACAAACCCTAACCTGAGACTCACACTCTACATAAACTGTTTACTGCTTTTAATAACTTTCACCTTTTCCATACATTTACAACATCCACATTGCTCCCCCTATTCACCCTATCATGTCTTTAATTAAAAGTGAGCAAAGACTGAATGAGGTTATGATAAAAAAAAAAGTCTAGGCAATGAAAAATTGAATATCAAATTAGAGGGAGTGGACGTATTTAGGTACCTGGTAGTGTAAATGTCAGATGGGGGCTATGAAAAACTCGAGATGAACCATATAATAGACTGGGGGGCGAGGGAGAAAGAAGGGAAGTGATGTGTTGTGGCATCTGAGGAAAGTTTATTTATAGAGGTACAAAAAAAAATGCGGGGGGAGAATATGCCCAAAATGTAGGGGTACCACCAACATTTTTATATGGGTACCAAGCACTGGTTTTGAAAGCTGAAGAAAGGAAAAGAAAATGGAGATATCTTTGAGAGCAATGTGTGGTGCAAATATGAAAAGCTGAAGCATAGAAATTAAAAGCCATAGGATCAAAGTATAATTTAGAGCTGAGGAGAAGTTAAGGTGAATTGGGCATTTAGGAGGGATAGGATGATGGTAAGTGGTAAGTGGGGACTGTCCCAAGAATGGATGGAGGAAAGGGAAAGGGAGGCTTTGACTTAAACATCCAACAGATTTGTATGTGTGTGCGTGAGCATGTGTGTGTGTGCACGCATGCATGCCTGTGTGTGTGTGTGGTTTAGATATGAATTTATGGAGACAAGTGTTGGTGACAGCCTGTGTTTTTAAAATAAAAAAAAAAAAGTTTTTAATGGATGTATCGTTAGTGTGAGAAAAGCAACATTTATGAAGGGATTCAGAGAAACCAGTTAGCTGGACTTTAAAGTCCTAGAAGTGGATAGGGCAGTGCCTGCACTGGAGGAGGTGAGGATGTTGCAGCTGAAGGGTAATCTGAACTGTGATGTCAGCATATTTCTGGCAAGAGACCATGAAGGACACGAGAGGGAGGTCAGTAGGAGTGTAAATGGTGAGGGAGAGGGAGCTTACGGATTTGGAGAGAACAATGAAGGTTACAGCAGGTATAGTAGGGCCCACAAAACTAAGAGGGAGTGAATCTGAAAAATGGCAGGTTCAGAGGCAGAGGCCAGGAACTAAGAACTGACCTTTGCAGCCATAAATGAATACAAATAGGAGAGTACAGTGGACCCCCGCATAACGATATTAATCCGTTCATGAGAGCTCATTGTTATGCGAATGAATTTTCCCCATAAGAAATAATGGAAATCAAATTAATCCGTGCAAGACACCCAAAAGTATGAAAAAAAAAATTTTACCACATGAAATATACATTTTTCTACACACAAAGAGAAGGATACATGCACAATAGTAGAGTAGTACATGCACAATATATATTGTGCATGTACTACTCTACTAAATGAAGAATAAATGACACCTTTATTGAAGATGCAGCAATGACTGATGAGACACTGTGTCCTGGGAGTGCCTTTTCCTCCTGAGTACTGTAGGTCCTGTTTGGCATTTTCTTCCAGAACAGCCTTATCACACTGTGTATGCCACTACGATTCTTAAATCTCTCAAACCAACCTTTGCTGGCTTTAAATTCACCAATATGAGCACTAGTTCCAGGTGTTTTTCCCTGTTCACCTGGGTGTTAGTCGACTGGTGTGGGTTGCATCCTGGGAGACAAGATTAAGGACCCCAATGGAAATAAGTTAGAGAGTCCTCGATGATGCACTGATTTTCTTGGGTTATCCTGGGTGGCTAACCCTCCGGGGTTAATTGTTTCTCGGTAATTGTTTCGCGTTAAGCCACACCAACAACACTGTTTCCACATCTTCGAGTAATACAGCTGATGGTGGTGCAGCAACAACAGCTGTGGTGCAGCTGACCATGGTGCAGCAGCAGCAGCTGTGGTGCAGCAACAGCTGACCATGGTGCAGCAGCAGCAGCTGTGGTGCAGCAACAGCTGACCATGGTGCAGCTGCAGCTGCTGTGGTGCAGCAACAGCCGACTGGTCCAATTTATCAGCTGACCGTGGTGCAGCAGCAGCTGACTGTGGTACGATAGTATTTATCACCCTTTTTACTGCAGGGTTGGCACTAGAAGCTTTCTTTGGGCCCATGGTGGCTTATTTAGCAGTTACAAGCACTATAAATAATGGAATAATACAAAATGTATCGAATGTATGCATGCAACCGGCCACCCTGGCTTGTAAACAATGACGGCAAGGCAGGCGCTCAGGCTGGACGGACAGGTTCGGGACGAGTCATGTTCAGAAACAGCTGATGGTGCAACAGCAGCTGACTGATCCAGCAACAGCTGACTGGTCCAGCACCAGCTGACTGGTCCAGCAACAGCTGACTGATCCAGCAACAGCTGACTGATCCAGCAACAGCTGACTGATCCAGCAACAGCTGACTGATCCAGCAACAGTTGACTGATCCAGCAACAGCTGACTGGTCCAGCAACAGCTGACTGATCCAGCAACAGCTGACTGATCCAGCAACAGCTGACTGATCCAGCAACAGCTGATCGTGGTGCAGCAGCAGCTAACTGATCCAGCAACAGCTGACTGGTCCAGCAACAGCTCATCGTGGTGCAGCAGCAGCTGACTGATCCAGCAACAGCTGACTGGTCCAGCAACTGCTGATTGTGGTGCAGCAGCAGCAGCTGACTGATTCAGCAACAGCTGACTGGTCCAACAACAGCTGATCGTGGTGCAGAAGCAGCTGACTTATCCAGCAACAGCTGACTGGTCCAGCAACAGCTGATCGAGGTGCAACAGCAGCTGACTGATCCAGCAACAGCTGACTGGTCAAGCAACAGCTGACCATGGTGCAGCAGCAGCTGACTGTGGTATGATAGTATTTCTCACCCATTTTACCACTGGGTTAGCACTAGAGGCTTTCTTGGGGCCCATGGTCACTTATTTTGCAGATGAAATCACCAAAAACGAAATGTTCCGATTGTATGCTTGGATGTTACCGCGGAGGCTGGCTTGTAAACAATGCCACCGGTGGAACATGTGAAGCTGGCTCAGGCCGCACATTAGAAGCGTCTCGGACGAATAGCGTTGAGCGAGTTTTTTAGCGGTATACGAGGCAAAATTTTAGTGATAAAATGTATCGGTATGCGGATTTAACGTTATGTGATGCCAACGGTATGCGAGGGTCCACTATATAGCAATTACATGAATGATGGTGCATGTTTCCTTTTTTTTGGGGGGGGGAGGGGGGGAGGTAAGTTACTAAATGCTGTAAAGAGTTTTTATGAGGATAGTGAGGCTCAGGTTAGGGTGTGTAGAAGAGGGAGACTACTTCCCGGTAAAAGTAGGTCTTAGACAGGGATGTGTAATATCACCATGGTTGTTTAATATATTTACAGATGGGGTCGTAAAAGAAATAAATGCTAGGGGTGTTCGGGAGAGGGGTGGGATTAAATTATGGGGAATCCAATACAAAATGGGAATTGACATAGTTGCTTTTTGCTGATGATACTATGCTTATGGGAGATTCTAAAGAAAAATTGCAAAGGTTAGTGGATGAGTTTGGGAATGTGTGTAAAGGTAGAAAGTTGAAAATGAACATAGAAAAGAGTAAGGTGATGAGGGTATCAAATGATTTAGATAAAGAAAAATTGGATATCAAATTGGGGAGGAGGAGTATGGAAGAAGTGAATGTTTTCAGATACTTGGGAGTTGACGTGTCGGCGGATGGATTTATGAAGGATGAGGTTAATCATAGAATTGATGAGGGAAAAAAGGCGAGTGGTGCATTGAGGTATATGTGGAGTCAAAAAACGTTATCTATGGAGGCAAAGAAGCAAATGTACTAAAGTATAGTAGTACCAACACTCTTATATGGGTGTGAAGCTTGGGTGGTAAATGCAGCAGCGAGGAGACGGTTGGAGGCAGTGGAGATGTCCTGTTTAAGTGCAATGTGTGGTGTAAATATTATGCAGAAAATTCGGAGTGTGGAAATTAGGAAAAGGTGTGGAGTTAATAAAAGTATTAGTCAGAGGGCAGAAGAGGGGTTGTTGAGGTGGTTTGGTCATTTAGAGAGAATGGATCAAAGTAGAATGACATGGAAAGCATATAAATTTATAGGGGAAGGAAGGCGGGGTAGGGGTCGTCCTCGAAAGGGTTGGAGAGAGGGGGTAAAGGAGGTTTTGTGGGCAAGGGGCTTGGACTTCCAGCAAGCGTGCATGAGCAAGTTAGATAGGAGTGAATGGAGACGAATGATACTTGGGACCTGACGATCTGTTGGAGTGTGAGCAGGGTAATATTTAGTGAAGAGATTCAGGGAAACTGGTTATTTTCATATAGTCGGACTTGAGTCCTGGAAATGGGAAGTACAATGCCTGCACTTTAAAGGAGGGGTTTGGGATATTGGCAGTTTGGAGGGATATGTTGTGTATCTTTATACGTATATGCTTCTAAGCTGTTGTATTCTGAGCACCTCTGCAAAAGCAGTGATAATGTGTGAGTGTGGTTAAAGTGTTGAATGATGATGAAAGTATTTTCTTTTTGGGGATTTTCTTTCTTTTTTTGGGTCACCCTGCCTCGGTGGGAGACGGCCGACTTGTTAAAAAAAAAAATATATATATATATATATATATTTTTTTTTTTTCAACAAGTCGGCCGTCTCCCACCGAGGCAGGGTGACCCAAAAAAGAAAGAAAATCCCCAAAAAGAAAATACTTTCATCATCATTCAACACTTTCACCACACTCGCACATTATCACTGTTTTTGCAGAGGTGCTCAGAATACAACAGTCTAGAAGCATACACATATAAAGATACACAACATATCCCTCCAAACTGCCAATATCCCAAACCCCTCCTTTAAAGTGCAGGCATTGTACTTCCCATTTCCAGGACTCAAGTCCGACTATATGAAAATAACCGGTTTCCCTGAATCCCTTCACTAAATATTACCCTGCTCACACTCCAACAGATCGTCAGGTCCCAAGTACCATTCGTCTCCATTCACTCCTATCTAACACGCTCACGCACGCTTGCTGGAAGTCCAAGCCCCTTACCCACAAAACCTCCTTTACCCCCTCTCTCCAACCCTTTCGAGGACGACCCCATTAAAATTTCTTGACAGTGCCTCTCCCACTCTATCATCTGCTCTCCTTTTGCACTCTCTCACCACTCTCTTTACCTTTCTTTTACTCTCCATATATTCTGCTCTTCTTATAACACTTCTGCTTTGTAAAAACCTCTCATAAGCTACCTTTTTCTCTTTTATCACACCCTTTACTTCATCATTCCACCAATCACTCCTCTTTCCTCCTGCCCCCACCCTCCTATAACCACAAACTTCTGCCCCACATTCTAATACTGCATTTTTAAAACTATTCCAACCCTCTTCAACCCCCCCCACTACTCATCTTTGCACTAGCCCACCTTTCTGCCAATAGTCGCTTATATCTCACCCGAACTTCCTCCTCCCTTAGTTTATACACTTTCACCTCCCTCTTACTTGTTGTTGCCACCTTCCTCTTTTCCCATCTACCTCTTACTCTAACTGTAGCTACAACTAAATAATGATCTGATATATCAGTTGCCCCTCTATAAACATGTACATCCTGGAGCCTACCCATCAACCTTTTATCCACCAATACATAATCTAATAAACTACTTTCATTACGTGCTACATCATACCTTGTATATTTATTTATCCTCTTTTTCATAAAATATGTATTACTTATTACCAAATTTCTTTCTACACATAGCTCAATTAAAGGCTCCCCATTTACATTTACCCCTGGCACCCCAAATTTACCTACTACTCCTTCCATAACATTTTTACCCACTTTAGCATTGAAATCCCCAACCACCATTACTCTCACACTTGATTCAAAACTCCCCACGCATTCACTCAACATTTCCCAAAATCTCTCTCTCTCCTCTACACTTCTCTCTTCTCCAGGTGCATACACGCTTATTATAACCCACTTTTCACATCCAATCTTTATTTTACTCCACATAATCCTTGAATTAATACATTTATAGTCCCTCTTTTCCTGCCATAGCTTATCCTTCAACATTATTGCTACTCCTTCTTTAGCTCTAACTCTATTTGAAACCCCTGACCTAATCCCATTTATTCCTCTCCACTGAAACTCTCCCACCCCCTTCAGCTTTGTTTCACTTAAAGCCAGGACATCCAGCTTCTTCTCATTCATAACATCCACAATCATCTCTTTCTTATCATCTGCACAACATCCACGCACATTCAGACTTCCCACTTTGACAATTTTCTTCTTCTTATTCTTTTTAGTAATCTTTACAGGAAAAGGGGTTACTAGCCCATTGTTCCCGGCATTTTAGTTGACTTTTACAACACGCATGGCTTACGGAGGAAAGATTCTTATTCCACTTCCCCATGGATATAAAAGGAAAATTAATAAGACCAAGAACTATTAAGATAAAATCAAAGAAAACTCAGATGAGTGTGTATAAATAAATGTGTACATGTATGTGTAGTGTGACCTAAGTGTAAGTAGAAGTAGCAAGACGTACCTGTAATCTTGCATATTTATGCATATTTATTGCATATTTATTTATATATATATACACACACACACACACACATACATACAGTGGACCCCCGCATAGCGACTTTAATCCATGCAAGAGGGCTTATTGTTATGCGAAATGATCGGTATGTGAATGAATTTTCCCCATAAGAAATAATGGAAATCAAATTAATCCGTGCAAGACACCCAAAAGTATGAAAAAAAAAAAAATTTACCACATGAAATGTTAATTTTAATACACACAAACTGAAAAGGGCATGCACAATTACATGACACTTACTTTTATTGAAGATCTGGTGATGATTGATGGGATGGGAGGAGGGGAGAGTGAGTTAGTGTTTAGAAGGGGAATCCCCTTCCATTAAGACTTGAGGTGTCGAGTCCTTTTCTGGGGTTACTTCCCTTCTTCTTTTAATGCCACTAGGACCAGCTTCAGAGTCACTGGACTTCTTTCGCACAACATATCTGTCCATAGTGGCCTGTACCTCTCGTTCCTTTATGACTTCCCTAAAGTGTTTCACAACATTGTCAGTGTACAGGTTGCCAACACGGCTTGCAATAGCTGTGTGAGGGTGATTTTCATCCATGAAGGTTTGCACTTCAAGCCATTTTGCACAGATTTCCTTAATCTTTGTAGTAGGCAACTTCTTCAATTTGTCTCTGCCCTCCTCTGAACCAGTTTCCTCAGGTCTGGCCTCTTGCTGTTGAAGTTGATCTATCAGCTCATCAGTGGTTAGTTCTTCATTGTCCTCCTCCACCAACTCTTCCACATCCTCCCCACTAACCTCCAACCCCAAGGACTTTCCCAATGCCACAATGGATTCCTCAACTGGCATAATCCTCTCAGGGTTAGCCTCAAACCCTTCAAAATCCCTTATGTCTACACATTCTGGCCAGTTTCTTCCAAGCAGAGTTCAAGGTCTTCTTAGTCACTCCCTCTCCCAAGCCTTACCTATAAGGTTTACACAATTGAGGATATTAAAGTGCTCTCTCCAAAACTATCTTAGAGTCAGTTGAGTTTCTGAGGTCACTACAAAGCACCTTTCAAACAGAGCTTTTGTGTACAGTTTTTTGAAGTTTGCAATAACCTGCTGGTCCATGGGCTGCAGGAGAGGAGTGGTATTAGGAGGCAAAAACTTCACCTTAATGAATTTCATGTCCCCATAAAGTCACTCTGCCACGTCTGTAGGATGACCAGGGGCATTGTCTAACACCAGGAGGCACTTAAGTTCTAATTTCTTTTCAGTTAGGTAATCTTTCACATTGGGGGCAAATGCATGGTGTAACCAGTCATAGAAAAAGTCCCTAGTGACCCATGCCTTACTGTTTGCCCTCCACAGCACACACAAATTCTCCTTGAGGACATTCTTTTGCCTGAACAGTCTGGGAGTTTCAGAGTGATACACTAATAAAGGCTTCACTTTGCAATCACCAGTAGCATTGGAACACATCAACAAAGTAAGCCTGTCTTTCATAGGCTTATGTCCTGGGAGTGCCTTTTCCTCCTGAGTAATGTAGGTCCTGCTTGGCATTTTCTTCCAAAACAAGCCTGTTTCATCACAATTAAACACTTGTTCAGGTTTCAGTCCTTCACTGTCTATGTACTCCTTGAATTCCTGCACGTATTTTTCAGCTGCTTTGTGGTCCGAACTGGCAGCCTCACCATGCCTTATCACACTATGTATGCCACTACGCTTCTTAAATCTCTCAAACCAACCTTTGCTGGCCTTAAATTCACTCACATCATCACTAGTTGCAGGCATTTTTTTAATTAAATACTCATGCAACTTCCTAGCCTTTTCGCTTATGATCGCTTGAGAGACGCTATCTCCTGCTAGCTGTTTTTCATTTATCCACACCAATAAGAGTCTCTCAACATCTTCCATCACTTGCGATCTCTGTTTCGAAAACACAGTTAAACCTTTGGCAAGAACAGCTTCCTTGATTGCCTTTCTGTTGCCCACAATAGTAGCGATGGTTGATTTGGATTTCTTGTACAACCTGGCCAGGTCGGCGACACGCACTCCACTTTCATACTTATCAATGATCTCTTTCTTCATCTCTATAGTAATTCTCACCCTTATTGCTGTAGGGTTGGCACTAGAAGCTTTCTTGGGGCCCATGGTCACTTATTTTGCAGATAAAATCACCAAAAACACTGTAATAATACGAAATGTTCCGATTGTATGCTTGGATGTTACCGCGGAGGCTGGCTGGTAAACAATGCCACCGGCGGCACATGTGAGGCTGGCTAAGGGCGCACATTGGACGCGTCTCGGACGAAGAGCGGTGAGCGGGTTTTTGAGCGGTATACGAGGCAAAATTTTTGCGATAAAAGCGAGCGGTATGCGGATTGTACGTTATGTGATGCCGACGGTGTGCGGGGGTCCACTGTACACCCTAGGTAGTAGGTTGGTAGACAGCAACCGCCCAGGAAGGTACTACCGTCCTGCCAAGTGAGCGTAAAACGGAAACCTGTTATTGTTTTACATGATGGTAGGATTACTGGTGTCCATTTTTCTGTCTCATAAACATGCAAGGTTTCAGGTACGTCTTGCTACTTCTACTTACACTTAGGTCACACTACACATACATGTACAAGCATATATGTATATACACACCCCTCTGGGTTTTCTTCCATTTTTCTTACTAGTTCTTGTTCTTGTTTATTTCCTCCTACCTCCATGGGGAAGTGGAACAGAATTCTTCCTCTGTAAGCCATGCGTGTTGTAAGAGTCGACTAAAATGCCGGGAGCAAGGGGCTAGTAACCTCTTCTCCTGTATATATTCCTAAATGTAAAAGGAGAAACTTTCGTTTTTCCTTATGGGCCACCCTGCCTCGGTGGGATATGGCTGGTGTGTTGAAAGAAAGAAAGAAGATATACACACACACACACACACACACACACACACACACACACACACACACACACACAATGGGCTAGTAACCCCTTTTCCTGTAAAGATTACTAAAAAGAATAAGAAGAAGAAAACTGTCAAAGTGGGAAGTCTGAATGTGCATGGATGTTGTGCAGATGATAAGAAAGAGATGATTGTGGATGTTATGAATGAGAAGAAGCTGGATGTCCTGGCTTTAAGTGAAACAAAGCTGAAGGGGGTGGGAGAGTTTCAGTGGAGAGGAATAAATGGGATTAGGTCAGGGGTTTCAAATAGAGCTAAAGAAGGAGTAGCAATAATGTTGAAGGATAAGCTATGGCAGGAAAAGAGGGACTATAAATGTATTAATTCAAGGATTATGTGGAGTAAAATAAAGATTGGATGTGAAAAGTGGGTTATAATAAGCGTGTATGCACCTGGAGAAGAGAGAAGCGTAGAGGAGAGAGAGAGATTTTGGGAAATGTTGAGTGAATGCATGGGGAGTTTTGAATCAAGTGTGAGAGTAATGGTGGTTGGGGATTTCAATGCTAAAGTGGGTAAAAATGTTATGGAGGGAGTAGTAGGTAAATTTGGGGTGCCGGGGGTAAATGTAAATGGGGACCCTTTAATTGAGCTATGTGTAGAAAGAGATTTGGTAATAAGTAATACATATTTTATGAAAAAGAGGATAAATA
Organism: Cherax quadricarinatus; assembly: GCF_038502225.1. NCBI lineage: Eukaryota > Metazoa > Arthropoda > Malacostraca > Decapoda > Parastacidae > Cherax > Cherax quadricarinatus. The sequence goes on from NC_091363.1 coordinate 8,002,562, forward strand.
AGTATACAAGGTATGATGTAGCACGTAATGAAAGTAGTTTATTAGATTATGTATTGGTGGATAAAAGGTTGATGGGTAGGCTCCAGGATGTACATGTTTATAGAGGGGCAACTGATATATCGAATCATTATTTAGTTGTAGCTACAGTTAGAGTAAGAGGTAGATGGGAAAGGAGGAAGGTGGCAACAACAAGAGGGAGGTGAAAGTGTATAAACTAAGGGAGGAGGAAGTTCGGGTGAGATATAAGCGACTATTGGCAGAAAGGTGGGCTAGTGCAAAGATGAGTAGTGGGGGGGTTGAAGAGGGTTGGAATAGTTTTAAAAAATGCAGTATTAGAATGTGGGGCAGAAGTTTGTGGTTATAGGAGGGTGGGGGCAGGAGGAAAGAGGAGTGATTGGTGGAATGATGAAGTAAAGGGTGTGATAAAAGAGAAAAAGGTAGCTTATGAGAGGTTTTTACAAAGCAGAAGTGCTATAAGAAGTAGAGAGTATATGGAGAGTAAAAGAAAGGTAAAGAGAGCGGTGAGAGAGTGCAAAAGGAGAGCAAATGATAGAGTGGGAGAGGCACTGTCAAGAAATTTTAATGAAAATATGAAAAAATTTTGGAGCGAGTTAAACAAGTTAAGAAAACCTAGGGAAAGTATGGATTTGTCAGTTAAAAACAGAGTAGGGGAGGTAGTAGATTGGGAGATGGAGGTATTAGGTAGATGGCGAGAATATTTTGAGGAACTTTTAAATGTTAAGGAAGAAACAGAGGCAGTAATTTCATGCACTGGTCAGGGAGGTATACCATCTTTTAGGAGTGAAGAAGAGCAGAATGTAAGTGTGGTGGAGGTACGTGAGGCATTACGTAAAATGAAAGGGGGTAAAGCAGCTGGAACTGATGGGATCATGACAGAAATGTTAAAAGCAGGGGGGATATAGTGTTGGAGTGGTTGGTACTTTTGTTTAATAAATGTATGAAAGAGGGGAAGGTACCTAGGGATTGGCGGAGAGCATGTATAGTCCCTTTATATAAAGGGAAAGGGGACAAAGGAGACTGTAAAAATTATAGAGGAATAAGTTTACTGAGTATACCAGGAAAAGTGTACGGTAGGGTTATAATTGAAAGAATTAGAGGTAAGACAGAATGTAGGATTGCAGATGAGCAAGGAGGTTTCAGAGTGGGTAGGGGATGTGTAGATCAAGTGTTTACATTGAAGCATATATGTGAACAGTATTTAGATAAAGGTAGGGAAGTTTTTATTGCATTTATGGATTTAGAAAAGGCATATGATAAAGTGGATAGAGGAGCAATGTGGCAGATGTTGCAAGTATATGGAATAGGTGGTAAGTTATTAAATGCTGTAAAGAGTTTTTATGAGGATAGTGAGGCTCAGGTTAGGGTGTGTAGAAGAGAGGGAGACTACTTCCCAGTAAAAGTAGGTCTTAGACAAGGATGTGTAATGTCACCATGGTTGTTTAATATATTTATAGATGGGGTTGTAAAGGAAGTAAATGCTAGGGTGTTCGGGAGAAGGGTGGGATTAAATTTTGGGGAATCAAATTCAAAATGGGAATTGTCACAGTTACTTTTTGCTGATGATACTGTGCTTATCGGAGATTCTAAAGAAAAATTGCAAAGGTTAGTGGATGAGTTTGGGAATGTGTGTAAAGGTAGAAAGTTGAAAGTGAACATAGAAAAGAGTAAGGTGATGAGGGTGTCAAATGATTTAGATAAAGAAAAATTGGATATCAAACTGGGGAGGAGGAGTATGGAAGAAGTGAATGTTTTCAGATACTTGGGAGTTGACGTGTCGGCGGATGGATTTATGAAGGATGAGGTAAATCATAGAATTGATGAGGGAAAAAAGGTGAGTGGTGCATTGAGGTATATGTGGAGTCAAAAAACGTTATCTATGGAGGCAAAGAAGGGAATGTATGAAAGTATAGTAGTACCAACACTCTTATATGGGTGTGAAGCTTGGGTGGTAAATGCAGCAGCGAGGAGACAGTTGGAGGCAGTGGAGATGTCCTTTTTAAGGGCAATGTGTGGTGTAAATATTATGCAGAAAATTCGGAGTGTGGAAATTAGGAAAAGGTGTGGAGTTAATAAAAGTATTAGTCAGAGGGCAGAAGAGGGGTTGTTGAGGTGGTTTGGTCATTTAGAGAGAATGGATCAAAGTAGAATGACATGGAAAGCATATAAATCTATAGGGGAAGGAAGGCGGGGTAGGGGTCATCCTCGAAAGGGTTGGAAAGAGGGGGTAAAGGAGGTTTTGTGGGCAAGGGGCTTGGACTTCCAGCAAGCGTGCATGAGTGTGTTAGATAGGAGTGAATGGAGACAAATGATACTTGGGACCTGATGATCTGTTGGAGTGTGAGCAGGGTAATATTTAGTGAAGGGATTCAGGGAAACCGGTTATTTTCATATAGTCGGACTTGAGTCCTGGAAATGGGAAGTACAATGCCTGCACTTTAAAGGAGGCATTTGGGATATTGGCAGTTTGGAGGGATATGTTGTGTATCTTTATATGTGTATGCTTCTAAACTGTTGTATTCTGAGCACCTCTGCAAAAACAGTGATAATGTGTGAGTGTGGTGAAAGTGTTGAATGATGATGAAAGTATTTTCTTTTGGGGGATTTTCTTTCTTTTTTGGGTCACCCTGCCTCGGTGGGAGACGGCCGACTTGTTGAAAAAAAAAAAAAATATATAAAACCTAGGTAGTAGGTTGGTAGACAGCAACCACCCAGGGAGGTATTACCATCCTGCCAAGTGAGTGTAAAACGAAAGCCTGTAATTGTTTTACATGATGGTAGGATTACTTTTGTCCTTTTTTGTCTCATAAACATGCAACATTTCAGGTACGTCTTGCTACTTCTACTTACACTTAGGTCACACTACACATGCATGTACAAGCATATATATATACACACACCCCTCTGGGTTTTCTGCTATTTTCTTTATAATTCTTGTTCTTGTTTATTTCCTCTTATCTTCATGGGGAAGTGGAACAGAATTCTTCCTCCGTAAGCCATGCGTGTTGTAAGAGGCGACTAAAATGACGGGAGCAAGGGGCTAGTAACCCCTACTCCTGTATAAATGACTAAATTTATAAAAAAGATACTTTTGTTTTTCTTTTTGGGCCACCCTACCTCGGTGGGATATGGCCGATTTGTTGAAAGAAGAAGATGTATTAAAAAACCTAATGTAAAATTACACATCACCTACATTTGTCTATGGCACTTTATTTTTAATTTCAAATGCAATTAAAGTATTTAATTAAAATGCAAACCATTACATGCTTAAAGTAAGTAGTGTTAAATTTACTGCAAGCAACTATTGGTGCCAATAGTAACATCTTTCTAATTGAAAATGCACTGCAATTACTAGGTACAAGATGGGTCTCTGGCAGTTAAGGTGAACTTCTAAGACTTACATACTGCATTAGAATATTGTATGTAATAATACAGTGTTTAAACTGGTTAAGCAAGCCTGAATTTTATCCATGTTTTACTTTGATAGAAACCTAAATATTTTACTCCTTTTCTCAGTCTGATGAATATCATTATGGAGTCAATTATGTACAAGAGAGGAAAGACAGTCATGGTTAGGTTAATATTGTTTAATATCATATTTATGTACAGAAAATTAAAAAGTTTTCAAAAATTAATAAAACTTTAAATACAAAATTTGAGAAGGAGCATTAAAAATCATGCAATAAACAAGTGTCATGTGTCAAAAGAATAAGCAGTTGTTGTGTAAGAAGAAATAGTAATGTGTATCTGTGCTGTTAGCCAACACTGCTGCCAATATGTCACTAGTTTAATGACTAGCACATCCAGCTTATATTTTACTACCAATTGAGATGAATGCCATCTGTTTTTGGTGTGGTGTTTTATATCAAATCTGATTATTCAAAATTCAAAACAACTCTCCATTTTTTGTCTTGGTCAAAACTACACACAGTTTTGACATGAACAGCACAGATACTAAAATTATTACCCCTCCCCCCTCCTAAGGAAAAATTAGGCTTTTATTAAACACACACATTAGATTGAAACATTATGTACATTACAGACAGGAGCATATAATAAACTAAAAGCTAGTCTTCAAGGATTGCAATATTACAGAAGCTCTGTTAGGAAATTTACACCTAACCAAATTCTGTCTGGTCATCACATTATGTTAAGTCAACTCTTTAACTGGGCCTGATATTTATTTTGCAGTTTACAAAATTGGGTACAACATAAAAACTGGTTTAGAAAGACACGTAAGCAAACACTATAACATATTTATTAGAAAACGTTTCGGTCCTGGAACCTTGATCACTTCTGTGATCAAGGTTCCAGGACCGAAACGTTTTCTAATAAATATGTTATAGTGTTTGCTTACGTGTCTTTCTAAACCAACTTGTCGGTATTTATTACCAAGGTTTATACCAACATAAAAACTACGTAATGCTGCAAATCTAATTTACACTGGGCAAACCATCTTTCATCTTATGCTTTCAATCTATATCCAGATAAAAAAATGTGTCCTTGATATGTGCCATATAAGTGACAGTCATGGTATAAGGATGTTCTTTGTAGTAGGAAGAAAGCACTGATTTGTTTTGTATAACAGTATTGCACACAGTAGTGATACACTGTATTCATACACAGGGTACAATTTCATGTTTTTATAAAGGTAGTAAATCAATGTATAAAATGGTTTTGTGTTTTACCTTCTATGACCATCACTCAGTGAAACGAACGTTAACCTATAAGTATAGTGTACATAGTTAAATAACCTTAAAAAACAAAATAAATTTTTTATATGTATTATAATACTATGCAGTACAAATATATTTTAGTGTTAATGAAATTACGTCAGCCTTCATTACTAGGTTTCTGGGACCATAATTCACTTCAAGTAATGTGCTAATTTTCTTTTTTCTTTTAAGAAATCTTGTCTCAATGTTTTATATGCTCTTCTATCCTCTATGAATTAAAAAATATATTGTGTATAAGTGTGTGCTTATGTTTTTTTTACTAAAAGACAATGGGAGATTAAATCAATACAAATAAGAAACTGACATTTTTGATGGCTATTTAGGAAAACAGCAGCAGCCTCAATCCCAAGGATCCTGGTTTTCAAGGAATTAACTATCGAGAAACAAAATGATAAGAACCTGGCAAACAAAAACCACACACCTCTGGAAGCATTGAAGATATGAAGACAATTAGTTTTAAAGACAATGACCAACACTAAAATAGAGTTTTCTGCATTCCTGATTCAGCCTGGTCAAATGTGGTACTGTTGAGGCATTCACTGCTACTTCTTAGTTTATCCTGCAAGTCAATAAGCCTGTAAGCTCAAAACAAAAAATATATTCCCAAGCATAAAGCTACTTCAACATATTATACTGTAAATAAAAATATTCATCCCAAGAGCATAATACTCTTATTCATTATTATAAGCATAACAGTTAACTTAGAACACATGTTAGATGGCAAATACAAAATGAAATAAAGCTTGGAAATTCACAGGGGTGTCTCAAAAAATGATATACACATTGCAAGAAATAACAATAAAAATACTATATAATTCAGCAAAATCTAATTTTGTCTCACAGTTTAGTACCAATGATAGTTAAAGTGATAACTGTTAACATCAAGGCAGTGTTGACAGCTGTAAATAATGAGTAACAAACTTGCACAATGGATTCTGTAGGAATAGTTCCACAGGACTGCTGAATGTCATGCCAAAGTTTTTGGAGTATAGCTAGGGCTACTAGCTGCACCACATTCAGATGAAACTTGCCACAATAATTTGAACTGACTACTTATTATTTGTTAAAGTGTATACATTTTGGAGATACCATGCATAAAGCATTGTAGGGAAACAAACAGTATTTAAACCCAAGCTAAGACCACAATAAAACAAAGGCTTCAAATCATAAAAATATAAAGCAAAAACTTATTTTACAAGAATTAAAATACAGGTCTCCCAACTTACAAACACCCACACTTACAACACATTACAACCCATTTGAAACTACAACTACTTTGTATCAATATGTATATGAAACATAACTTGCACTTTTAAGTGCAAAACCAAAAATTTAAACTTTTTTTTTTTTGTAAGTTGGGGATTTCCTGTGCTGTACAGAATATATTACCTAGAGTAAGGATGCAACACACATACAGGGTCAAGGAAGGTTACATATTAATACAGAAATTCTCAGGGGTAATATAATCCCAAAAGTTAAATATGCCAAGTGTTGTGTATATTTTAAGCAGTTACCAGTAAATGTGTGCAGTTATAAGTAGATGTTTGGAAGAATTTTATGGCTCACGTTTAGTAGCATGCTGTAAAATCTAAAAACCAAGAATAGTTATGACTTCTTGTCCCTATTACATATTTTGAAAAATGGTGTGATTCACGTACAGTATATAAATGAGATACTGTACACTCTACTGACAATCTTTTATAATTAATAAAAGGATGTTAGCTGCATTATATGCAATATATTACAAGCTCAATACAAAACATTAGTAAATACTTTCACCACTGTCAATCAAGTAATTATTAATTAAAGCATGGAGATAAATAGGTGAAATGCAAAACAGGACAAACCACTTACTTCAAATTTATCATAAGTAATTGTAGAATGTAAGGAAGCTTCTATAGAAGTTGATGTTACTGGATTTAGGGGTACCAATGGGTTGCAGTCAGCCAGTGGCTTTCCTCGAGGTGTCTGTGAGAGTATCCACACTAAGTCATGCTCAATTTTTATTAAATATATTTCATGACAATGGGTTACAAAACATTCTGGAAGAGGTAATTTGCAGGAGAAACAATGAATAAGCATGGCATTCTACTACAAAACATGTCACAAAATTGTAATAAATATTTGTACCACAGACAATTATTGGACAGTACTGACTTTTATTTACATTTATTTAAGAGCAATTACATTCGATGCTTGATAACTTAAATTTCTGTGAACTGAACAGTGCAACTCTGTGATCAATTCATCAACTAGACATCAGTTAGTGAATATACTGTATTTATATAAGTTTTTTGTAATCAATGAAATACTGTACTCTAATTGATAAAACTATATACCACATTAAATAATGAAAGATATTTAAATAAATAATAAGTATCATTGCTAGAAATTTATTATCCACCTGACAAAAGTGGTGATACACATTGCTCCCAGGCTTTCACATTCTCTCCATGTTTCTTTTGGCAAAGAGAGGCAAAAAAATATTGTCAAATCCCAAATTGTTTCCCTAGCGTTTTTATTAGGATAGTAATAATGTTAAGACAGCAATCGCCCAGGGAGGTACTACTGTCCTGCCAAGTGAGTGTAAAACGAAAGCCTGTAATTGTTTTACGTGATGGTAGGATTGTTGGTGTCCATTTTTCTGTCTCATAAACATGCAAGGTTTCAGGTACGTCTTGTTACTTCTACTTACGCTTAGGTCACACTACACATACATGTACAAGCATATATATACACACCCCTCTGGGTTTTCTTCTATTTTCTTATTAGTTCTTGTTCTTGTTTATTTCCTCTTATCTCCATGGGGAAGTGGAACAGAATTCTTCCTCCATAAGCTATGCGTGTTATAAAAGGCAACTAAAATGTCATGAGCAAGGGGCTAGTAACCCCTTCTCCTGTATAAATTACTAAATTTAAAAAGAGAAACTTCCGTTTTTTCTTTTTGGGCTACCCTGCCTCGGTGGGATACAGCTGGTTTGTTGAAAGAAAAGAAAGTAATAATGTTAATTAGTTATAAATACAACCTCTCCTTACTTAATGCAAGGGTTTTGTTCCTAAGAGTAGGTCGGTAAGCGAATTGATCGTTAAGTGACAAGCATACTATACTGGTAGTGGGTTTGTGTCAACCACCTTCGGATATTTTTTTTGATGTCACCTTTGCACCATTTATAACACTTCTGGTGTATTTATAATTTTTTATACAGTAGTGTACTGTATACTGTAATAAACAGAATAGAGGAAATCATCTCTAATATAAGTACATTATTTAGGTTTGCATACTGGCTAGAGAGCTGGTCGTAAGTTCAAGTGGTCGGTAAATGAGTATGTCATTCAACAAGGAGTAGCTGTACTCAGTTTTTATCATATGCTCAAAGCTTGGTTGGTAGACAGCAACCATCCAGGGAAGTACTACCGTCCTGCCAAATGACTGTGAAACAAAAACCTGTAACTGTTTTGCATGATGGTAGGATTGCTGGTTTCTTTTTCTGTCTCATAAACACGCTAGATAACAGGGATATCTTGCTTCTCCTACTTACACTTTGGTCACACTTCACAGACACGCACATGCATATATATATACATACATCTAGGTTTTTCTCCTTTTTCTAAATAGCTCTTGTTCTTTTTTATTTCTTCTATTGTCCATGGGGAAGTGGAAAAGAATCTTTCCTCCGTAAGCCATGCGTGTCGTATGAGGCGACTAAAATGCCGGGAGCAATGGGCTAGTAACCCCTTCTCCTGTATACATTTACTAAAAAAGAGAAGAAGAAAAACTTTATAAAACTGGGATGCTTAAATGTGCGTGGATGTAGTGCGGATGACAAGAAACAGATGATTGCTGATGTTATGAATGAAAAGAAGTTGGATGTCCTGGCTCTAAGCGAAACAAAGCTGAAGGGGGTAGGAGAGTTTCAGTGGGGGGAAATAAATGGGATTAAATCTGGAGTATCTGAGAGAGTTAGAGCAAAGGAAGGTGTAGCAGTAATGTTAAATGATCAGTTATGGAAGGAGAAAAGAGAATATGAATGTGTAAATTCAAGAATTATGTGGATTAAAGTAAAGGTTGGATGCGAGAAGTGGGTCATAATAAGCGTGTATGCACCTGGAGAAGAGAGGAATGCAGAGGAGAGAGAGAGATTTTGGGAGATGTTAAGTGAATGTATAGGAGCCTTTGAACCAAGTGAGAGAGTAATTGTGGTAGGGGACCTGAATGCTAAAGTAGGAGAAACTTTTAGAGAGGGTGTGGTAGGTAAGTTTGGGGTGCCAGGTGTAAATGATAATGGGAGCCCTTTGATTGAACTTTGTATAGAAAGGGGTTTAGTTATAGGTAATACATATTTTAAGAAAAAGAGGATAAATAAGTATACACGATATGATGTAGGGCGAAATGACAGTAGTTTGTTGGATTATGTATTGGTAGATAAAAGACTGTTGAGTAGACTTCAGGATGTACATGTTTATAGAGGGGCCACAGATATATCAGATCACTTTCTAGTTGTAGCTACACTGAGAGTAAAAGGTAGATGGGATACAAGGAGAATAGAAGCATCAGGGAAGAGAGAGGTGAAGGTTTATAAACTAAAAGAGGAGGCAGTTAGGGTAAGATATAAACAGCTATTGGAGGATAGATGGGCTAATGAGAGCATAGGCAATGGGGTCGAAGAGGTATGGGGTAGGTTTAAAAATGTAGTGTTAGAGTGTTCAGCAGAAGTTTGTGGTTACAGGAAAGTGGGTGCAGGAGGGAAGAGGAGCGATTGGTGGAATGATGATGTAAAGAGAGTAGTAAGGGAGAAAAAGTTAGCATATGAGAAGTTTTTACAAAGTAGAAGTGATGCAAGGAGGGAAGAGTATATGGAGAAAAAGAGAGAGGTTAAGAGAGTGGTGAAGCAATGTAAAAAGAGAGCAAATGAGAGAGTGGGTGAGATGTTATCAACAAATTTTGTTGAAAATAAGAAAAAGTTTTGGAGTGAGATTAACAAGTTAAGAAAGCCTAGAGAACAAATGGATTTGTCAGTTAAAAATAGGAGAGGAGAGTTATTAAATGGAGAGTTAGAGGTATTGGGAAGATGGAGGGAATATTTTGAGGAATTGTTAAATGTTGATGAAGATAGGGAAGCTGTGATTTCGTGTATAGGGCAAGGAGGAATAACATCTTGTAGGAGTGAGGAAGAGCCAGTTGCGAGTGTGGGGGAAGTTCGTGAGGCAGTAGGTAAAATGAAAGGGGGTAAGGCAGCCGGGATTGATGGGATAAAGATAGAAATGTTAAAAGCAGGTGGGGATATAGTTTTGGAGTGGTTGGTGCAATTATTTAATAAATGTATGGAAGAGGGTAAGGTACCTAGGGATTGGCAGAGAGCATGCATAGTTCCTTTGTATAAAGGCAAAGGGGATAAAAGAGAGTGCAAAAATTATAGGGGGATAAGTCTGTTGAGTGTACCTGGTAAAGTGTATGGTAGAGTTATAATTGAAAGAATTAAGAGTAAGACGGAGAATAGGATAGCAGATGAACAAGGAGGCTTTAGGAAAGGTAGGGGGTGTGTGGACCAGGTGTTTACAGTGAAACATATAAGTGAACAGTATTTAGATAAGGCTAAAGAGGTCTTTGTGGCATTTATGGATTTGGAAAAGGCGTATGACAGGGTGGATAGGGGGGCAATGTGGCAGATGTTGCAAGTGTATGGTGTAGGAGGTAGGTTACTGAAAGCAGTGAAGAGTTTTTACGAGGATAGTGAGGCTCAAGTTAGAGTATGTAGGAAAGAGGGAAATTTTTTCCCAGTAAAAGTAGGCCTTAGACAAGGATGTGTGATGTCACCGTGGTTGTTTAATATATTTATAGATGGGGTTGTAAGAGAAGTAAATGCGAGGGTCTTGGCAAGAGGCGTGGAGTTAAAAGATAAAGAATCACACACAAAGTGGGAGTTGTCACAGCTGCTCTTTGCTGATGACACTGTGCTCTTGGGAGATTCTGAAGAGAAGCTGCAGAGATTGGTGGATGAATTTGGTAGGGTGTGCAAAAGAAGAAAATTAAAGGTGAATACAGGAAAGAGTAAGGTTATGAGGATAACAAAAAGATTAGATGATGAAAGATTGAATATCAGATTGGAGGGAGAGAGTATGGAGGAGGTGAACGTATTCAGATATTTGGGAGTGGACGTGTCAGCGGATGGGTCTATGAAAGATGAGGTGAATCATAGAATTGATGAGGGAAAAAGAGTGAGTGGTGCACTTAGGAGTCTGTGGAGACAAAGAACTTTGTCCTTGGAGGCAAAGAGGGGAATGTATGAGAGTATAGTTTTACCAACGCTCTTATATGGGTGTGAAGTGTGGGTGATGAATGTTGCAGCGAGGAGAAGGCTGGAGGCAGTGGAGATGTCATGTCTGAGGGCAATGTGTGGTGTGAATATAATGCAGAGAATTCGTAGTTTGGAAGTTAGGAGGAGGTGCGGGATTACCAAAACTGTTGTCCAGAGGGCTGAGGAAGGGTTGTTGAGGTGGTTCGGACATGTAGAGAGAATGGAGCGAAACAGAATGACTTCAAGAGTGTATCAGTCTGGGAGTGGAAGGAAGGCGGGGTAGGGGTCGGCCTAGGAAGGGTTGGAGGGAGGGGGTAAAGGAGGTTTTGTGTGCGAGGGGCTTGGACTTCCAGCAGGCATGCGTGAGCGTGTTTGATAGGAGTGAATGGAGACAAATGGTTTTAATACTTGACGTGCTGTTGGAGTGTGAGCAAAGTAACATTTATGAAGGGATTCAGGGAAACCGGCAGGCCGGACTTGAGTCCTGGAGATGGGAAGTAAAGTGCCTGCACTCTGAAGGAGGGGTGTTAATGTTGCAGTTTAAAAACTGTAGTGTAAAGCACCCTTCTGGCAAGACAGTGATGGAGTGAATGATGGTGAAAGTTTTTCTTTTTCGGGCCACCCTACCTTGGTGGGAATCGGCCAGTGTGATAATAAAATAAAATTGCTAAAGTAACCTTTATGGGTGAGCGAAGTAGTGCTGACTTTGAGGGTGACTTGAACATGACTCCTCCAGGAACTATTAGGTGTTTGGATTTTTTTACACTTCCTACATCATCACCATCTCGAACTCGTTTTTTAGCAGAGCCCAAAACTGATACTGGAGTCCTCATGTGTGGAGTGCCAAGATTTGTACCACGTTTGACATCAACCCCCTTTGCCTGAAGCTGTTGAAAGAAGAGTAAAGTACAAAACTGAAAATGTTTTCAAAATTATAAATAGCAATCAATATTCATTGCTCAAGCATTAAAAATTTTTATACAAAAAACCAAGCTGTCTCCCACCAAGGTAGGGTGACCCAAAAAAGAAAAACATTTTCACCATCATTCACACAAACAATGTCTTTGCAGAGGAGCCCAGATACAACAGTTCAGATGTCACTCCAAACAGCCAATATCCGAAACCCCTCCTTTAAAGTGCAGTCACTGTACTTCCCACTTCCAGGGCTCAAGTCCAGCTAACCAGTTTCCCTGAATCCCTTCCCAAAATATTACCCTGCTCACATTCCAACAGCTTGTCAAGTCCCAAATACCATTCTTCTCCATTCACTTATATCTAACAAGACAAAATTAACAGGTGCACAAAATTGTATACTGTATGGCTATAGTGATACAGAAAATCAAATTTACTCTTGTAACAATTCCTTGATACAACAGTAAATGAGGAGAGACAAAGGAACAATATTGAAAAATTTAAGTAGGAATTCACTGCAATCACAGAATTTGAAGAAAGTAGAATCATTAAGTGGTGGAATATTTTTAAAATGTATAGAGAGCAAAGTTTGTGTTTACTGAAGCAAAATATCAACTTTCAGGTTTGTTGAAAATGGAATCAGTGATGTATAATGATGCCAAGGTTATTTAATATCTTAAATGATGTCATAGGAAGGTCCTGGCCCACAGACCGTACCACCTCAGGAGTATTAACCCTTTCACTGTCAACACCCCCTATCACAAACTTGCTCTCAGTGTCAAAAAAAAAAAAAAAAAAAAAAAAAATCTTTTCAAAATCTTAAGAATATTTTTCTGAGTGTTTTAAAAGAAAAAAAAAATTGCAATCAGTATTTACCAAGATATAGAGGCATGAAGTCGACAAAGTGAACCACTGATGGAAACATCGGTGAATGCCACTCAGTAACATTTTTACTAAAATTATATTTTTTTCTTGTCTAATATTTTATTTTTTCAAGCAACTTTTGTGGCCTGTGAGACCAATATAATGCATAATATACATATATCCACTCGTTGGCACCAATTGGAACCCTGCTGCCAATCCCAGATGCGGCCTGCTGGTGGGTACTGGATGTTGACAGGTTGTTGTGGTTGTGCAGGTTGTTGTGGTGTGTGGGTGGTTGAAGGTGGCCTTTGCTGTGGATGTACTGAGTCAGTGGCATGGCTACCAGCCTGGGGTGACACTGGTGCCACATGCCACATTCCACCACCACCACCTGCTACTGCATGTATATTATCCATCCCAAACTGTCTTCCCCACCTCCCAAACTGTCTTCCCCACCTCCCAAACTGTCTTCCCCACCACCCACACCATCTTCCCCACCACCCACACAGTCTTCCCCACCACCCACACCATCTTCCCCACCATCCACACTGTCTTCCACACCACCCATGCTGGAAATAAGTCACTGACTTTTTTGGGTTATCCTAGGTTCTCTACACAGATGCTGCTATGTATGATAACCTTTGTATACCTGTACCTATCTATACCTGAATAAACTTACTTACACACCGTCTTCCCAACCACCCATGCTGTCTTCCCCACCACCCACACCATCTTCCTCACCACCCATGCTGTCTTCCCTTTTCACTATCTGTATCTGGTACCCTGGGCATTGCTTTCAGTTACAAACTCCTCAAAACCATGAAATTCATTTTCACTGACACTTCCATCTGTGTTAGAACTATCACTTAGGAAGAATCCCAATTTGCAGAGGAGTCAGGTATTCCTTACCACTAAGCATGGTGAACAAAGCATACTGAATTGGCATTCACACAATGCACTGCAGACTCGCAGATTTTTTTTATACAGTGCACACTGAGCACACAGACCCATTCTCTCACATGTAGGCCTACCAGCTTTCTCTCACCAGATCTGAAGCTTCTAGAATTTTGGTGTAGTACTACGGGACCAACACTGGCTCCCAAGCCGTAATACGTATTATGGGACCGACAGTAAAAGGGTTAAAGGAAATTCATGGAAACAGTCAAGGAATAAAAACCTAGGAATAAGTTTTACTATGATAGTTGTCTCAAAGTACACAAACAGAATAGCACTAAAAGCACGTTAATTCACAACTATAGATTACATTCAAGAAACCTACATAGATAAAGATGTGTTCACAACACTTAACTTTTTTTAGTGACACTAAGTCTTTAAAATGCAATACCATTTTGGAATCCTCACCTAGTCAAATACATGGCAAGACTGTCAAAAAAAAAAAAAAAAATCAGACAAGTTAATGAATAAACAGTGATGAATCAAGAACTTACTACATGCAGAGAAAAGTAAAAGATTATTTATACGATACCATTACATGAAACTAGTATCATTACAATTAGGCAAAAACATACATACCCTCTTATTTTTTTCAACCTCTTTCTTCACATCATGGGACTCCCAAAGCTCTTCCATGTACTGAGTAATCTGCATGCCATAAATCATAAAAGGTCGACCCTCTCTTTCTTCCCATGCCAACACTCTCTCGATCAGACGTTCTTGCACACGTGGTAGCTCCTGAAAATAAAAAAGTTAAAAATGTGAGTAATATAAGTATCACAGAGTGATCAGTTGCTGATCTGGCTATATTGATTATCAGTAGTCTGTCTGCACTGTTGGTATGTAAATTAGGAATCTCTCAAATTATTGTGTGTGTGTGTGTGTGGATGTGAACTAGCCATTGCAACTGAAATTGCTGTACATTTGTAAGTGCAGAGAGCATTAAGAAGTTGCACTCTAGAGTTCCCCATAAGTGAGATAACACTGACTAAACACTGAGTCAAGTTAATTAAATCTTGATTTTAGTTTGTCTTAATTATCATCTTCACTTAAAATTTCAGGCCACGAAGTTTTTAAAATATTGTGCAAATTAATGGTCATCCATTTTGATGAGTGGGGATGGTGTGTAGACCTATAATTCATTCTTATTCTCATTCATTTTCCATCACTCATGCATTATGAATGATGAAAGAAGGCTATCAGACCATGCTCTCCTAAGCCAATATTTTGTGTGATCTCAAGTAATGGGGAAGTGTGAATGTTCATACTAAGTAATATCATACAATAAAGTAGATAGTGTAAACAACAGCTTCTAGGTTTTTTTAAGTTAGCCTAGCATTTGTGGCAACCCATGTGGAGGCTACTGTACCAGGCTTTACCCAGATATACAAATCTTCAATATTATACCAGGACAGGGTTCATAGTCCAATTCATGTTTAATATTAACTCTTTCACTGTCCAGATCCCCCAAAATTAATATTTTTCTAAGTGTCCACTTTAAAAAAAAATTCTTCTGAAATGGGAATCTTTTTCTGAAGACAATGACACCAAAAGTACAAAATTTGATGGAAAAACTTAGAGAAATATACAGGCACAAAGTTAGCAGTCATGGTACAATTTACAATGGTAAAAACATCTCTTGATGGTAACAACATCTCGTGGTACACCAAAGATCGAACAGGTGTTAACAATGTCTCTTGATGCACAGGAAATCAATTATTAATGCATTTAGGGATCATACAGTGCCTGGGGACTGGGAAGTATCAGGTTCAAGGCAAGGCACAAGAGCCCCTCACCTTCATCAAAGAATCTCCATTGAGGGGACCAAAGATCAAAGGAGTCTAGAAAGAGACAAGTGGTACAAACATCTCTTGATGTATAATCCAAGGTGTCAGCAGAGACAGGGTGATACAGATGTTTCTTGATGCACCAGAGATCAAAGGTAGGTAGGTAATTTGGGGAGATGAAGAGAACTTTGACCATGCAGATCATTCAGAACTCTTAGCAATTTTTTTTTTTTTTTTTTTTTTTTTTAAACAAGTCGGCCGTCTCCCACCGAGGCAATATATATATTTTTTTAACACGTCGCCCGTTTCCCACCATCGCAGGGTAACCAAAAAGAAAAGAAAAACTTAAAAAGAAAGAAAAAACTTTTATCATCATTCAACACTTTCATCATCACTCGTACATAATCACTGTCTTTGCAGAGGCACTAAAATATGACAGTTTAGATGTTCCTCCAAACTGCCAATATCCCAAACCCCTCCTTTAAAGTGCAGGCACTGTACTTCCCAGTTCCAGGACTCAAGTCCAGCTAACCGGTTTCCCTGAATTCCTTCACAAAATATTATCTTGCTCACACACCAACAGCTCGTCAGGTCCCAAAAACCACTCATCTCCATTCACTCCTATCCAACACGCTCATGCATGTTTGCTGGAAGTCCAAGCCCCTCTCCCACAAAGCCTCCTTTACCCCCTCCCTCCAACCTTTTTGAGGAGGACCCCTACTCTGCCTTCCTTTCTCTACAGATTTATATGCTCTCCAAGTCGTTCTACTTCGTTCCTTTCTCTCTAAATGACCAAACCACATCAACAACTCCTCTTCAAGCCTCTGACTAATACTTTTAGTATCTCCACACCTCCTCCTAATTTCCACACTACAAATCCTCTGCATAATATTTACACCACACACTGCCCTTAGACACGACATCTCCACTGCCTGCAGCCTCCTCCTTGCTGTAACATTTACAACCCATACTACACACCCACATAAGTGTGTTGGTACCACTACACTCTTGTACATGGATAATGTTTTTCGTTTCCACAGATACCTCAATGCACCACTCAACACATAATAAAAATACAGTGGAACCTTGGCACTCAAGCTTAATTCGTTCCAAAAGGCTGTTCAAGTGCCAATCTGTTCAAGTACAGAACGAATTTTTTCCAATCAATTTTCTTAGTTGTTGGCTGTTATCACTAATCTTCGTGGGCCCCATGGTGACTTATTTATACGATTAATATAAGAAAACACCAAAAAATGCGAACAAAATGGTTTACAGCAAAGTTCTAGTAGGTCATGTTTGCTTGGTCAAGTGTCGAACAACCGGTCGACTACCAAGCGATTTTTTACTGAACAAAGTGCTCAAATACTGAAGTGTTTGATTAGGGAGCTGTTGGAACACCAAGGTTCCACTATACAAATAAAACTGACAATACAAACTATGAACATAAAATACACAACACAGATAAATACTTTTATTTATTTTTTTTTTTTCAACAAGTCGGCCGTCTCCCACCAAGGCAGGGTGACCCAAAAAAGAAACAAAATTCCCAAAAAGAAAATACTTTCATCATCATTCAACACTTTCACCACACTCGCACATTATCACTGTTTTTGCAGAGGTGCTCAGAATACAACAGTTTAGAAGCATACACATATAAAGATACACAACATATCCCTCCAAACTGCCAATATCCCAAACCCCTCCTTTAAAGTGCAGGCATTGTACTTCCCATTTCCAGGACTCAAGTCCGAATATATGAAAATACTTTTATACCAAATTAAAATAACCAGCATCAGTTCAAAATCCCATTAAATTAATATCAAATGGTTCTCCTAAAATTTTTGCGAGTCCCTTACAGGCACCCCAGTAATTATAAAAACCACTACAAAAATGTAGAGGCCAAAGCTGTGGGCAAACTGTTAAAATGTGTTGCACAGTTAACTGCAAGCCACAAGCTACAGAGAAGGGAGAGGCAAGAGCACCTGCTAATAAATTGTTAGGGGTGAGATGTTTGCACTGGAGATCAAAGGTGTCAACAAACATTCAAAAATCAAAGGTGTCAACTGAGATAAAGTGGTACATATGTCACTTGATGCACCAGAGATCAAGGGTCAGCCCAGAAATCGGGTGGAACAAACATCTCTTCATACACATATTAAATGTGTCAGCTA
Organism: Cherax quadricarinatus; assembly: GCF_038502225.1. Lineage (NCBI taxonomy): Eukaryota > Metazoa > Arthropoda > Malacostraca > Decapoda > Parastacidae > Cherax > Cherax quadricarinatus. The sequence goes on from NC_091363.1 coordinate 8,020,300, forward strand.
TACAAGGCGGTAGTAGTTTGTGCCATAAAATGGCTGAAAATTGTAATAATGAAAGCATGGCATTCAATTCTAACCAAGCTTATTAACCCTTACTGACTTATTGTTAGGTCAATCACGAATCTGATCCTTAAGATTTCAAGCAGAAATATGAATTAAAATAACTAAATAACTAATAGGTTTAATTACACTCTTATTACTTATATTCTGTATATGAGGTTGTCTGGTTTTAATTGGAGACCCATACTCCCATATTACATATATTTGAAAAAAAAAAAAAGTGTGTGTGTGTGTGTGTGTATTTTTTTTATAGGTAGTAGGTTGGTAGACAGCAACCACCCAGGGAGGTACTACTGTCTTGCCAAGTGAGTGTAAAACGAAAGCCTGTAATTGTTTTACATGATGGTAGGATTGCTGGTGTCTTTTTATTCTGTCACATACACATGCAAGATTTCAGGTACATCTTGCTACTTCTACTTACACTTAGGTCACATTTCACATACATGTACAAGCATATATACACGCACCCCTCTGGGCTTTCTTCTATTTTCTTTCTAGTTCTTGTTTATTTCCTCTTACCTCCATGGGGAAGTGGAACAAAATTCTTCCTCCGTAAGCCATGCGTGTTGTAAGAGGCGACTAAAATGCCAGGAGCAAGGGGCTAGTAACCCCTTCTCCTGTATATATTACTAAATGTAAAAGGAGAAACTTTCGTTTTTTTCCTTTTGGGCCAACCCGCCTCGGTGGGATACGGCCGGTGTGTTGAAAGAAAGATATATATATATATACAAGATTGTGTCTAACAGTAATATTGTGTTCTCTTTTTACTTTCATAATTATCTGTACTGCATCCTTCAGCTCATTTGGTGTTTTTGTGATCTTTTTATGTACGACTAGAAGGAGTTGAATTTTAATACAACAGTGTACAGAAACAACATCCCATCCTTTGAGGAAAGTTTATTTGAAGAAATAATGTAGCAAAAGTAATATGTATTGTATTGATAAACTTACAGCTTTTACTTTCTTCTTGGCTTTCTCTTCTAGCAGAAGAGCTCCACCTCTTGTGTTGAAGAGCCGACTTGGATCTTTGGCTCTGTCTTCCAATTCCAGCATGTTTTCAAATAAAGTTAGAAAACTGGCTACCATTCCTAGCAGTTCACTATTCTTAGTATAATACTTCCTCCATTTCTCAACCTCTTTTTCATACACACACATTATGTCTTCATTTGCTTCACCTGCTAAAATACATAAAATAAAATACATTACTGACTACACTCATGTTCACAAAATTTCAACAAGCTACTCCCATATTTGACACTGCACAGTCTTTCTCTAATGTTTGAGTGCAAAAAACTGAGGCACTACTCAAATCCTTGGATGTAAAGAAAAGTCTGTTGATGTTATAAGAATAAGGTTAGTAGTTTAAATGGAAGAGAGTAGTCAGGTATAAGTTAGGATATGCAGGGTTATGAAGGTTTGAAGGATTCTTGAGATGACATGGTCATGTAAAGAGGTAGCAAGATAGGATGATAAAGATATATAGATCAAAGGAATTACATGGAGTTCCTTGTCCAAGAAATTGGAGAAAGGTGTAAAAGGTATCAAAAGGTAAGGTATTCAATGTTCAGCAGGCACATGTTAATGGTCCCTGGAATTTTACAGTGTTAAAATGTGAACAAGGCAATAACATTTGTGAAGGGATTCAAGAATGTAAAATATCAGCACATTAAGATGTAGGGCTGGACATTCAAGTTTTAGCAATAATACCAATATAAAAGGACAATGCACAAAAAATAAAAAATTCTAACCTTGTCCACAATTTTTTTTTATTTTAATGCAATAAGTTTGAACATTACAGCTCCTATAGTTTTACTATGATTAGTTAGAAAAAACATCATCGAATTTCTATTAACAATAAATCTACATGGAGAAGAGAAAAATAAAAATAGTATTACCCAACCTGAACTCATAGCTAGGATTCTCTCTCTCTCTTTTCGATCAACATAACATTTGTTCCACCACACCGTCACCTCCTCCTTAAGTTTTTCAACAAATAAGGACATATTCTGAAGCCGCAACAGTAGTAGTTTGTCAAGTTCTTGTTTCAGCTGTAAGTAAATATTATAAGGTAAATTTCACAAAAACCAGGAACTAAAAATGTTAACACATTTAAGAAACTTATGTGCCTCAAATGAGGCACATACCTCTTTACATGGGCAGCTCCAGAAGTTTTATATCGAAGAGGCTTAAGGGTTGCAATATCATCCTCAGTATTATTATTTAGGTGGACTCTGGGGAACTTCAGTCCTTTGTGTTCCCCCTTGGAGTTGTCCATGGCTCTTACTTTTTACCATAAATCTGATCATTTATTCCTGGGAATTAGTTTAAAAAAAAAAGAGGTACAATTGATGGGGAAGAAAAAGCATGCACTGACAAAAAATAAAACTTACTTTTGCTATGTTTGATGGTGTATGCTTAGGAGCAGTGGCCAGGAAAGCTGCTTGTTCATCATGAGAAACTTGCAACAGACTCCACAGATTGGAAATCTTTTCTCGAAGCTCCAGTGATTTTGCTTCATTTTCATGAACACGAAATTCAAGATCACTATGGACAGTCTGTGAAAAGTCCGAAATAATTAATAAAAGCACAACTACTTCTTAATCTATTTATAAATCACACTCTCAAGAATAGTTTAAATAGATAATAAAGTACAGATAAGACAGATGATCTACCACTAACATGCAGACCAAAGAGGCTGCATAAAATGAAGAAGCAAGATGAAGAGCTAGTAGAGGAATCAAGTAATTAACAAATTCAGGGATAATTAAGTCCTACTACATGTAGTACTGCCAATATAGTGAAGTTGCTGAGACAACCAAACACTAAAGTATTTTCTAGACAGCCATTCAAACACTAACTTTTATCAACAACCATGATAAGTGAAATAAAGATAAGGCAAGAGGAGAGTCTATATTCATATATTTGGGGTTTGGGTGCTGCCTAAAATGCTCACAAGAGCCTAAATGTAATAAAAAAATATTTTTAAAACTTAATTCCTAAAGTCCTCAATTACCCAAAAAAATATCAGGCACTTATTGACAGAAACTGAGAGACAAAATGCACACAAACCCAATTTAATCCAATCTTAGATAACTTACCCTGAGCTGCTGTAAGTATGCTTTCCCAAGAGGAATATCTTCATCATCAGAGCAAATGACTTCTTGAATGAACGAGTCCTCTGGTGACTGCTCCAACTGCTCCAAGAAGTTAAGTAATCCTGCTTTCAACTTTTGAAAGGTTTTTTCTCTTTCTTCCTACAAACAAAAGTAATAAAAATTACTTCTAATTTGATCTCAAAAGTTTATTATCTAAGTACACTAGGAGAGACTCAACTGAAACAATTCAATACTATCATTTTTTTTTTTTTACTTCAACAGCCATCTCCCACCAAAGCAGGGTGACCCAAAGAAGAAAACATTCACCATTCATTTGTCATTCTTGCCAAAAGTGTGCTGAAATCACAATTCAGATTATGCTCCAACTGCAATATCCCCACCCTTCCTTCATAGTGCAAGCACTGGCCTTCCCACCTCCTTTATAAGAATTTCATTGATCACATTCTAACATCCATTAAAAAATCACTTGTCTATATCCCCTATCTAACTTGCTCACACAAGCTTGCTGGATGCTCAAGCCCCTAAAACTCAAAGCCTCTTTTAAAACCTACCCCTCCTACCTTCTGCTCCAAATATACACACACTGCCTTTATCATCCTATCCCTTCCCACTTTCTCTGCATGCCCAAGCAACCTCAACAACCCCTACTCTATCCTCTGAATTATACCCTTTGTGACCCCACATCACCTTTAACCCTTTTAGTGTCGATGACATAGTACTACAGTTTTGAACTCATCGTCGATGTAGTAGGACTATATGATGAGCTCAGCTCACTCAGATGAGCTGTGAGCGGTAAATTTTGTCTAGATATGAGAGAATAGGTCTATGCGATAAGTGTGTACCATATAATAAATCCTGCCCCACGCAGTGCACAACGGGAAAAAACTCAACGTATTTTTGGTTTAAAACAGCGACTTTGCGGTGTATTTTCATTTAATATTTATGGTTGCATTCTCAGTTTCTTGGTCTCATTTGATAGAACAGAAGATATATTACAGAAATAAAGATGATTCCAAGTGGTTTCAGAACTGAAAGAAGCTTGAAATAGAGCTCAAACTAGTGGAAATGTTCGATTGAAATAGTTGAAATAGGTAAATGGGCATTCGCTAAATTTGCGAGAGCATAATTTCATAACTTCCCCATCAAATTTCATACTTTTGGTTTCATTACCATTGAAAAAAGATTCTCCATAATTTCATAAGAAAAATTTTTTTTTTTAAATTCCTGTACTCTGAGAGCAATTTTCAAAACAGAGGATCCAACCCTCAAAGGGTTAAAATTTTTGTTCTCTGAATTCTCTGCATGATATTCACACCACACTGTTTTAAATCAAGACATCTCCACTGCCTCTAATCTGAAGATGTCATGTGTGAGAGCAGCATGTAGTGTGAGTATCATGCAGAGAATTCCATCGTCGTAGCTGTGACATTTACAGAGCATTCTGCTCAAAGGCATAAAAGAATTACAAAACACAATAAAAGCAAGGAAACTATGGCAAACAGTAAAAGCAATGAACAAACACTCACCACAAACAATAAATATTTTCATACCAAGTTAAAATAGCCAACATCACTTCAACCCCATTCCATTATTAATGTTAAAAGACACCCCTAAAAGTTCCCAGAGGTTCCTACAGGCATCTGGGTAATTATAAAAGCCATGACAAAGGGGTGATGACTTAAACTTGGGGCAAACTTAAAATATGATTCACAGTCACCAGTATGACATAAGATACACAAGAGAGGCACAGGAGCACCTGCGAACAGGCTATGGGCACGATGTATGTACCTGATCCTCAGTCAACAGATTCATTTCAAAGTGACAACTCCTGCTGGAGTGCCAAATACCTAGGTCCTCCCAAACCCTGTATAATTTGTTCCCAGTCTGCAGGGCCCACCACTTCCCAAGGATATTTCTGTGGATATGGCCCAAGAAGTAACTGTGAGGCAAAAGTCTACTGTAGAGTGGGCTCGCTACTGCAGGCTTCACCTCAGCATCCACATGTTCACTAATTACGACACCAACATGGCCTGGGCACATCCTTGTCCCATATGTGGAGACATGCCAACCACTTCTGCATCTATGGGACAACCAGGTGGACAGCAACATATTGAGCCAGAGCAAACAGGACCTACTGGGAATTCGAGGATACAGTGAAGCAAGAACCAACTATAAGAACCAGAGCAGTGAAAATCGTGTTGAGCTCAGCAGTGAGCACAAAGCAGAATTGGAGTGCAGAAATATGGAGTCACCAATGATTGAGGGGTTGATGACATGGTTTGGGCATGCACAGACGATAGAGGAATAGGATGACAAAATGTTTAAATCTGGAGTGGAAGGTAGGAAGGGAAGGAGTCTTTTACATACTCGTGTCAAAGTTTTCAATATCTATAGTCCTTATACAGTGTTGTGGGATCCAAGGAACTGTAGCTACCTTCCACTATCTTGGATCAAGCCTAATTACTCCAATTTTCCAAGTGCTTCCAGTGAATACAATAATAATGAAGAATGGAGCATGATTTTTATATCAACTTTTATTTTTTTGTTGTAAACTTTAATGGCTGAAAGATACATGTATGTTCACTATGTAATTTTCCCATCTACAAGCCTCAGATAAGATCTCAGATTTGAGCATTGAAATGAGAATTTCATAATACAATATTGTGAATATAATAAATTATTTAAGGAGAACTGAGGCCCAGTCTGGTCCCCAGTGCACCATATGTCAATCATTTAAGCTTACCTTTTCTTTCTCCATGGTCTTGACATGTTCTTCCATAGCATGCAAGTCTTCCCTAGATGGTACTAAGCCAGAGGGAATAAAATATGGAGTTTCGCATAACAGTTCACACAGACCCTGGAATAATATAATTTATCATAATTAAAATGGAAACTGATGATAATAAGATAAAGCATGTTAGAGATGAGTATATGGAGACAAGTGGTTTTAATGAACATGTTACTGAAGTGTGAGGTGGGTAACTTTTATGAAGACTTCAGATTCACAGAAAACAGTTATCCAGACTTGAGTCTTGGAGGTGGGAAGGGCAGAGCCTGCATTCTGAGGAAGGGTGGAGATTTAACAGTTGGAGGATAATCTGACTGTGATATATCCATACTTCTGGAATGGACAGCAACTGAGTAAAAGTTGGTGAATGTGCTTTCTTCTTTAAGTTATCCTGCCTTAGCAAGAGATAGATACTGAGTTAAAAATAACACTAGATGAATTTAGGTCACTGTGCAATATCAGAAAGGTATCCCTATATTCCAAAAGCCCAGCTTCTACTACCTAAATGCATTCAATGGGAATATTAAAGGGTGGTCACAAAATTCCAATGCAACAAAATATTAAGAGTGTGTGTGCATGTGAATTCCTATATGTTTCTGCACTTTCCCAAGGTAGTAGGATGATAGACAGCAACCACCCAGGGAGGCACTACTGTCCTGCCAAGCGAGTGTGAAATGGAAACCTGTAATTATTTTACATGATGACAGGATTGCTGGTCTTTCTCTCTCTCATAAACACACAGGATAACAGGCATATCTTAGTACTTCTACTTAAACTTAGGTCACACTACACATGCATGTACACTCATACACACCCATCTGGGTTTTCTTCTATTTTCTCTATTAATAGTTCTTGTTATTTATTTCTTGTTATCTCCATGGGAAAGTGGAAAAGAATTCTTCCTCTATAAGCCATGCGTGTTGTAAAAGGCAACTAAACTGCCAGAAGCAAGGGTAGCGCTAGTAACCCCTTCTCCTATATTAACCCTTTCAGGGTCACCAGGCCCTCTCCGAGACTTGTTCTCAGGGTCGCCCAAATTAAAAAAAAAAATTATTTTTCTTGTGAAAAGATAAGAGAATCTTTTCCCGATCATAATGACACCAAAAGTACGAAATTTGATGGAAAACTTACGAAATTATGCTCTCGCGAAGTTAGCGGTCTCGACGATGTTTACGCATCGGCGATTTTGCCCACTGAGCTCTATTTTCAGCCAATTCCAGTGTACTAGTCGACAAAAATCATAACTCTTTCGCTAGAACTCCATTTTTTCTATCAAATGAGTACAAGAAACCACCCATTTACCGATTTCAACTATCCAATAAAGTGGTCAGAATTTAGCAATTTTGCCAATTTCACACAAACTTCAAAAGATGCCAATTTCCAAATAGGGTCCAGAATAAACAAGAAAGACATTCCGGGCACTAAAATAACAAGTTATCTGTTCGTTAGTCACATCCCCAGGCCCCTCTTATATTTCTTTGGCTTTCCACTTTGAATTTTTATTCTTACAAAAAATAGAAGATTTACTGTTATGCAGACTACTGGATTAGTGTAGAAATGGTATAAATAATATCAGACTCACCAGTTGACGTGTATTGGACGCTTGGCATGATTTGTTTACTTTTGAACTTTGGTAAAAATCGAACATTTCTGCTACTTTGAGCTCAATTTCAAGGTACTTTTCATTGTAAAACCAGTCAAAATCATCTAAACTTCTGTAATATGTCTTCCATTCTATGAAATGAGACCAGAAAAACTAGAATACAACCATAAATACCATACAAAAATGCAGTGCAAAGTCGCTGTTTTAATCCAAAAACACAAAGTTTTTTTTTATCATTATGCACTGTGTGCTGCAGGATTTTTTTATACTGCACACACTGACCACATAGACCCATTCTTTCATATGTAGGCCTACCAGCTTTCTCTCACTAGATCTGAGGGCGCTAGAATTTAGGCGTACTAGTATGTCAAAAACCCTGGGGCGTAAGCCGTACTAGTACAGCTGAAAACCTGAAAGGGTTAATTTCGTACTAAATTTAAAAAGAAAGACTTTTGTTTTTCTGTTTAGGTCACCCTGCCTCAATGGGATACAGCCAGTGTTAAAAAAAAAAATGTGCACTTTCATATGTACGCAGTAAAGCTCACCTATTTGTGGTTGCAGGGGTTAATTTTCAGATCCTGGCCCTGCCTCTTAGCCTGCCATTCTTCATATTCATTCCCTCAGCCTTGTAGGCCCTATTGTACCTGCTCTTAACTACGTATGAAGCCTGCCTCTGCCCTTCCTCACCAAGATCATTTCACTTCCCACCCACCCTGAGAATGAAGAAATACACTTCCTAACATACCTGTGGCTCATCTGTGACTTAACTTCCAGCAGTGTCCTAAAGTTTCCATTTCTCGAACCTCTCAAACAGCTTATCCTTGCCTACCTTATCAATTCCCTTGTGTATTTTGTATGCTGTTATCATGTTCCCCCTAGTTCTTCTGTCCTCCAAGGTTGTTTGTTCCAATTCCATTAGCCTCTCCTCATAGATCATGCCCCTTTGCTCAGGACCAAGCCTTGCTGCATACCTCTGCATTTTCTCCAGTTTCTTAACATGTTTTTTCAGGTGCAAGTTCCATACTGGTGTTGCATTCAAAACAGACCTAACAAATGTTTCATAAATGGCCTGAAATGATTCTTTGCTGAGATTCTTGAAGGCTACTCTTAGATTTGCCATATGGGCTTTGGCTGCAGAGGTTATTTGGCTGATGTGAGCCTCTGGCAATATACTGGGCACTATACTCATACATATGTCTTCCTCTTAGTGTGAAACCTGCAGCCTCTGTCCCAAGTCTATACCATGTTGCCAGTCTTCCCATCCCTTGCACACAAAACTGCTTTTACCCCATCCCTCCAACCTTTCCTAGGATGACCCCACCCTGCCTTCCTTCCACTACAGATTTATACGCCCTCCAAGTAATTCTATTTCATTCCATCCTTTCTAAATGTCCGAACTACCTCAACAACCCCTCCTCAGCCCTCTGAATAATACTTTTAGTAACCCTGCACCTCCTAATCTTCAATGTACAGTCTCTCTGCATAATATCCACATCGCACATTGCCCTCAGACACATCTCCACTGCCACCTACTTTCCCCTTGTTGCAGCATTCACCAACTATGCTTCCCGCCCATATAAGAGCGCTAGTACCACTATACTCTCATACACTCCCCTCTTTGCTTCCATGGACAACGTTCCTTGTCTACAGACTCCTCAGTGCACAACTCGCCTCTTTTGCCCCTCATCAATTCTATGATTCACCTCATCTTTCATAGACCCATCTGCTGACAAGTCCACTCCCAAATATCTGAATACACTCACTTCCTCCAAACTCTCTTCCTCCAATCTTTCATTACCTAAATTTTTTGTTATCTTCATTACCTTGCTCTTTCCTATGTTCACTTTTAATTTCCTTCTTTTACATACCTTTCCAAACGCGTCCACCAACCTCTGCAACTTCTCTTCAAAAATTCCCAAATGCACAATGTTAGCAGCAAAAAAACTGAGGCAACTCCCACTTTGTGTTAATTCTTTATCTCTTACTCCCACATCTCTTGCCAACCTAAGCATTCACTTCTCTTACAACCCCCATCATGCATCTAAGGCCTACTTTTACCCTCATCCAAATACTGTTCACCTATAAACTTCACTGTAAACACCTGGTCTACACACCCCCTACCCTTCCTAGAGCCTCCTTGTTCATCTGCAATCCTGTTCTCCGTCTTACTCTTAATTATTTCAATAATAACTACCATACACCTTAGTAGGTATACTCAACAGGCTTATTTTCCTATAATTTTTACACACTCTTTTGTCCTCTTTGCCTTTATACAAAGCAACTATACATGCTCTCTGCCAGTCCCTAGGTACCTTCCCCTCTTTCATACATTTATTAAATAAAAGAACCAACCATTCCAAAACTATATCCCCACCTGCTTTTAACATTTCTGTCTTTATCCCATCAATCCCACCTGCTTTACCCCCCTTCATTCTACCCACAGCCTCATGCACCTTCCCTACACTCACATTTGGCTCTTCCTCACTCCTACATGATCTTATACCTCCCTGCCCAAAGTACAACATCACAGCTTCCCTATCTTCATCAACATTTAAGTTCCTCAAAATATTCCCTCCATCTTCCCAATACTTCCAACACTCCATCTAATAACTCTCCTCATCTGTTTTTAACTGTCAAATCCATTTGTTCCCTAGGTTTTCTCAACTTATTTATCTCACTCCAAAACTTTTTCTTATTCTCAACAAAATTTGTTTATAGCACCTCATCTACTCTTTCATTTGCTCTCCTCTTACATTCCATCGCCACTCTCTTAACCTTTCTTTTTCTCTTCATATACCCTTCCCTCCTTATATCACTTCCATTTTGTAAAAACCTTTCACATGCTAACTTTTTTCTTATTTCGCTTTTATGCCATCATTCTACCACTCGCTCTTCTTCCCTCCTGCACCCACTTTCCTGTAACCACACACTTCTGCTGAACACTAAAACTACATTCTTAAATCTAGCCATACCTCTTCAGCCTCATTGTCTATACTCTCACTAGCCCATCTTTCTTCCAATAACTGTTTATATCTTACCCTTAGCTTCAGTGGGATACGGCTGGTTTGTTGAAAGAAGATCTTGCCCTGCCTCCTCCTTTAGTTTATAAACCTTCACTTCTCTTACTTGTTGATGCCATTCTCCTTGTATTCCCCTCTACCTTTTACTCTCATTGTAGCTACAACTTAAAAATGATTTGATATTTGTGGCCCCTCTATAAACATGCACATTCTGAAATCTACCCATCAGTCTTATTTATCAATACATAGTCCAACAAACTATGATCATTACGCTCTATGTCATATTTCGTATACATACTTATTAATCCTTTTTTTTTTCTTAAAATATGTATTGCCTATTACCAAACCTCTTTCTATACAAAGTTCAATCATTATTTACCCCTAGCACCCCTAAACTTACCTACCATGCCCTCTATAACCATTTTTCCCACTTTAGCATTCAGGTCTCCTACCACAATTACTCTCACACTTGGTACAAAATCTATTATGGGAATGGTCTATATAAAATTGAGCAGAGAGCATTCCTATACATGTCACTTGCTATATGAACTTTCACCTAGTAACAGTTGCCCAAATGCAGTTATAGAACTGCATTGGCCATCCTGCTGTATACATGGAAATGACAAACTGCAATATAAATGCACAAGGTCATACAAAATGAGACAGCAATTTAACCCTTTGACTGTCGCGGCCGTATATATACGTCTTATGAGGTACCGTGTTTGACGTATATATACTCATAAATTCTAGCGGCTTCAAATCAAACAGGAGAAAGCTAGTAGGCCCACATGTGAGAGAATGGGTCTGTGTGGTCAGTGTGCACCATATAAAAAAAATCCTGGAGCACGCAGTGCATAATGAGAAAAAAAAACTCCGACCGTTTTTTTTTAATTAAAATGCCAACTTTGTGGTCTATTTTCGTATAGTATTTATGGTTGTATTCTCGTTTTCTTGGTCTCATTTGATAAAATGGAAAATATATTATAGAAATAGAGGTGATTTTTATTGATTTTACTATAAAAAGAACCTGGAAATGGAGCACAAAGTACGGGAAATGTTTGATTTTTGCCGATGTTCAAAAGAAAACAAATGATGTCATTGTCCAATAAATGTCCAAATAGCCATTCTAATATGCAGTCATGAATGGGTTGATGTAATTTTTACAATTATTACAGTATTGCAGTAGTCTGCATAACAGTAGATCTTCTATTTTTTCTTTGAATAAAATTTCAAAATAAAAAGCAAGAGTAATATCACAGGGGCCTGGAGACATGACTGATGAACAAAGAAAATGTTATTTTAGAGCCAGGAATGTCTGCATTGTTCATTCTGGTCCTTATTTTGAAATTGTCATAATTTTTAATTTTCATGAAATTGGCCAAATTGCAAAGTTCTGACCATGTTATTGGGTAGTTGAAATCGGTAAATGGGCAGTTTCTTGTACTCAATCGATAGAAAAGAAAATAGCTATGAGTTTGGTTGACTGGAATAATGGAATTAGCCGAAAATAGGACTCAAAGTGGGTGAAATCGCCGATTTGTAAATATCGCTGAGGTCGCTAACTTCGCGAGAGCGTAATTCCGTCAGTTTTCCATCAAATTTCGTCTTTTTTTTTTTTTTGGTGTCTTTACAATTGGGAAAAGATTATCATTTCATAAGAATATTTTTTTTTTTTTTTTAACCCTTTGACTGTTTCAGGCCCCTTTCTGAAACTGTCATTCTATGTCGCTCAATTTTTGAAAAAAAAAAATTATTTTTTCTTATGAAATGATAGGGAATCTTTTCCCGATGGTAATGACACCAAAAGTTCGAAATTTGGTCGAAAACTCATGGAATTATGCTCCTGCGAAGTTAGCGGTCTCGGCGACATATGCGTATCGGCGATTTCGCCGAATTTGAGCCCTATTTTCAGCCAATTCCATTGTTCCAGTTGACCAAACTCATAGCTATTTCTTTAGAACTCCATTTTATCTATCAGCTGAGTACAAGAAACCTCCCATTTACTAATTTCGACTACCCAATATGGTGGTCAGAAATTGGCAATTTAGCCAATTTCACGCAAACTAAAAGAGATGCCAATTTCAAAATAGGGTCCAGAATAAACAAGGTAGACATTCGTGGCACTAAAATAACATATGCTCTGTTCATCAGTCACATCTCTAGGCCCCTCTTATATTATTATTGCTTTCTATTTTTATTTTTTATTCATACAAAAACATACAAAATTTACTATTATGCAGACTACTGCATTATTGTAAAAATGGTATAAATAATATCAGTGCACTAGTGAAAGAATATTAGACTTCCCAGTTGACGTGTATTGGACATGTGGTGTGATTTATTTACTCCTGAACATTGGTAAAAATCGAACATTTCCGCTACTTTGAGCTCAGTTTCAAGGTCGTTTTCATCGTCAAAGTAATGAAAATCATCTCTATTTCTGTAACATGTTTTCCATTTTATAACCTAAGACCATGAAAACGCGAATACAACGATAAATACTATACGAAAATACACCTCAAAGTCAGCGTTTTATTCCAAAAAAACGATTCAGTTTTTTTTTCTCATTACGCAATGTGTCCTGCAGGATTTTTTTTATGTGGTGCACACTGACCACACAGACCCATTCTCTCACATGTGGGCCTACCAGCTTTCTCCCGCTTGATTTGAAGCCACTAGAATTATTGAGTATATATACGTCAGAAACATTGGCTCGTAAGACGTATTTATACGTCGAAAACAGTCAAAGGGTTCAATTTAGCGACACCAGGAGACACCTCAGGATTGGGGGTTGCGACAGTCAAGGGGTTAAAAATAAAGAAAAAACATGAAAATAAGAAAAAGGCGTTCATAGTTGTGAAATGATAAATGCATTAAAGCAACAATGCTGTCATCCTCTGGGGCAGCAGAGATTGGCATCTTGGTTACATATACAGTATAGAACTAACCTCATCCTTTTCTTGTAAGTGTTTGAGGGTTTCTTGTCTCTCATCTTTCAACTGTTGCAGTTTTTCCATTCTTTCCTGCATCATAGCATCCAATTCCAGCAAGGTAAGGCCATCCACAGACTCTTCAGATTCAACACACAGTTCCTGAACATGAGGAAATGCTTCTATTAATTAGAATCCAACAAATTCATATTTTGAGAAGATTAGTTTTCTTATGACTACAGCATGTTTACAATTACAGTTTTTGAGGTTAAACTATAGTTTTCTATAAGTCACACATAACAGATACAACTTCCAATATCCATTATTTTGCCGAGAGAACTATTTAGAGTAAAATTTGTTTTATCTTCTTGTCAATAAACAATAATAAATTCTCAGTTAAATGCAGTGAACAAGTGTATCCAATACTTGCAAGTTGAAAATATAGATATTTCTTTATCAAACAGGTAAGCTACACAAAAAAAAAAAAAAAATTTGTCTTGAAGGATGAGTAAATTATAAGCTTTGTCAGCCAGTCTTTACTTAACTTTCGAGAATACTAAAATCTACAATTTGAAATTTATGTTACAAGCAAAAATGTAGTTTCTTTTCCTCCCTTAATTCTGATTGTGAATTATAATTTATCTATACATTATACTGTACTTCCTTATATTAATTTTTTTTTTTTTTCAACAAGTCGGTCGTCTCCCACCGAGGCAGGGTGACCCAAAACAGAAAGAAAATCCCCAAAAAGAAAATACTTTCATCATCATTCAACACTTTCACCACACACACATTATCACTGCTTTTGCAGAGGTGCTCAGAATACAACAGTTTAGAAGCATATACGTATAAAGATACACAACATATCCCTCCAAACTGCCAATATCCCAAACCCCTCCTTTAAAGTGCAGGCATTGTATTTCCCATTTCCAGGACTCAAGTCCGACTATATGAAAATAATCGGTTTCCCTGATTTTTTTTTTTTTTCAACAAGTCGGTCGTCTCCCACCGAGGCAGGGTGACCCAAAAAAGAAAGAAAATCCCCGAAAAGAAAATACTTTCATCATCATTCAACACTTTCACCACACTCACACATTATCACTGCTTTTGCAGAGGTGCTCAGGATACAACAGTTTAGAAGCATATACGTATAAAGATACACAACTTCCCTCCAAACTGCCAATATCCCAACCCCCTCCTTTAAAGTGCAGGCATTGTACTTCCCATTTCCAGGACTCAAGTCCGACTATAAGAAAATAACCGGTTTCCCTGAATCCCTTCACTAAATATTACCCTGCTCACACTCCAACAGATCGTCAGGTCCCAAGTATCATTCGTCTCCATTCACTCCTATCTAACACGCTCATGCACGCTTGCTGGAAGTCCAAGCCCCTCGCCCACAAAACCTCCTTTACCCCCTCTTTCCAACCCTTTCGAGGACGACACCTACCCCTCTTTCCTTCCCCTATAGATTTATATGCTTTCCATGTCATTCTACTTTGATCCATTCTCTCTAAATGACCAAACCACCTCAACAACCCCTCTTCTGCCCTCTGACTAATGCTTTTATTAACTCCACACCTTTTCCTAATTTCCACTCTCCGAATTTTCTGCATAATATTTACACCACACATTGCCCTTAGACAGGACATCTCCACTGCCTCCAACCGTCTCCTTGCTGCTGCATTTACCACCCAAGCTTCACATCCATATAAGAGTGTTGGTACTACTATACTTTCATACATTCCCTTCTTTGCCTCCATAGATAACGTTTTTTGACTCCACATATACCTCAACGCACCACTCACCTTTTTTCCCTCATCAATTCTATGATTAACCTCATCCTTCATAAATCCATCCGCCAACACGTCAACTCCCAAGTATCTGAAAACATTCACTTCTTCCATACTCCTCCTCCCCAATTTGATATCCAATTTTTCTTTATCTAAATCATTTGATACCCTCATCACCTTACTCTTTTCTATGTTCACTTTCAACTTTCTACCTTTACACACATTCTCAAACTCATCCACTAACCTTTGCAATTTTTCTTTAGAATCTCCCATAAGCACAGTATCATCAGCAAAAAGTAACTGTCAATTCCCATTTTGAATTTGATTCCCCATAATTTAATCCCACCCCTCTCCTGAACACCCTAGCATTTACTTCTTTTACAACCCCATCTATAAATATATTAAACAACCATGGTGACATTACACATCCCTGTCTAAGACCTACTTTTACTGGGAAGTATTCTCCCTCTCTTCTACACACCCTAACCTGAGCCTCACTATCCTCATAAAAGCTCTTTACAGCATTTAGTAACTTACCACCTATTCCATATACTTGCAACAAATTCCACATTGCTCCCCTATCCACTCTATCATATGCCTTTTCTAAATCCATAAATGCAATAAAAACTTCCCTACCTTTATCTAAGTACTGTTCACATATATGCTTCAATGTAAACACTTGATCTACACATCCCCTACCCACTCTGAAACCTCCTTGCTCATCCGCAATCCTACATTCTGTCTTACCTCTAATTCTTTCAATTATAACCCTACCGTATACTTTTCCTGGTATACTCAGTAAACTTATTCCTCTATAATTTTTACAATCTCTTTTGTCCCCTTTCCCTTTATATAAAGGGACTATACATGCTCTCTGCCAATCCCTAATATTATTTTCAAATTACTGTACTCAGCTGTGGAACAATAGTATGCAAGCAGAAACTTAGATATGTGGATCCACTTACTTCACTGAGTTTCAAGATATGTCGAGTGTTTCGATCAATATTGTTGGTGATCCGAATTTTAAGTGCCATTTCATCGTCAATAATTTTATCACACAAATTCTGAAATAGAAAATAAAAATTAATAATAATTTAGGAATTTGCTCTTCTTGAGTGCCTTTTTTTCTAGAAGTTAACAAGCATTCACATACCAAGACATAAATAAAACAACAATGAAATAAAAATACTGAAGTCCATTTTCAAGAATGACACCATGATTATCAGGATCATAACCTCTAGAAAAGGGATGTGCACCTGAGACTTGAAAGCATGAGCTGATTCCTGGCTCTTAACAGTCAACTATTAAACAACTGACAACTATTAAACAAGAAAAGGCTCTTTCTGCAAATAATTTCTCCCTAACAGCATGAAGCATAATCAATCTAAAAGTGGTCGATGCACATGAAGAGGTTTAGAGGGTCATCAGAGCTGATATCACAGTTCAGATTTGAGTTACCGAGATAAAATTTACAGAGAAACTCAGAGAAGGATAAGGTTATTTGACTGGCAAGCAAGGGGCACAATAAACAGATACTGAACAATAACTAGCAAAAATCATATCACTATCATAAATTTACATTAATGGTGCTATATACAATATTGATAAGTTGATGAATAAGATGCATGTGCAACACCTGAGTTGTTAAGGGCCACCATAGCAAAAAATGTATTGAGATCTACCTCCCAATTTTGTCTTTGTTGCCAAAATGTTTTGCATGTACAGTGGGCCTTTCTTTCAATCTGAAGCAGAGACAGGAAGATGGACACTTACATACTATAGTCAGATGAACTGCAGCAGTTAAAGGCATCATCAAAGGTGGGCAGGACTAACCAGTGAAAGCAGATCATGCCTAAGACTTAGACCAGAAGTTAGCCATAGCAACTCAGCATTAGTAGAAAGAAGTTGCCAGCTTATTGAAAGCTTCTTTGTTCAGGAAATATTTTTTATATTTACTGTTGGTTGCTAATTGGCTGCCATATCAATAACCTTTAACTGTTCATTACTATCTGCCAGATGAACAGCCAATTTCTTCAGAGGAACCAGTTAGGTGGACTAGTTTTGGAAATAGAAAGAACAGTGCCTGCCCTCTGAAGATTAGATGGGGATATTCTAATATAGCTACCAAGACAATGATCAGTGAATGTTTCCTTTAACAGTTAACATTATATTGGTGAGAAAGGGTTTAAGTGGTAAAAAAATTAGTGTTATTGTTTTCAGGCAATTTTGGTTACCCAAAAGGCTGTCATAAAAAAATAGAGATGGGACACTATCAAAATTTTTACCAATGCTTATACCAATACATGGTCGTAGGCTGATACTGGTACCATCAAAATTTGCCAGTACCCACCAATACTGATATCTTCAAAATTAGTCGATATCCACTTATACATACAGTAGAATCCCCATAAACATGGATTACCTCGACCCAAAAGTATTAAGGAGGATAAAATTTTGAGGTTTCATTTTTTATCCTTTTTTTTGGGGGGGGGGGAGGCAGCAGCAGCAGGTGGCAGTGGCAGTGGAAGAATAAGATTGCATTTATTATAATTTAATGTTGGGAATGTCTTACTGTGTGTAATTTATCAATTAAATTTTTATCATAGGTATGTATGTACCTCCATGGGGAAGTGGAACAGAATTCTTCCTCCGTAAGCCATGCGTGTTGTAAGAGGCGACTAAAATGCCGGGAGCAAGGGGCTAGTAACCCCTTCTCCCATATAAATTACTAAATTTAAGAGAAACTTTCGTTTTTCTTTTTGGGCCACCATGCCTTGGTGGGATACGGCCGGTGTGTTGAAAGAATGATGTATGTACGTATGTAAATGAAAAATGACTTGTATATAGAATTTCGAGCATCCACAGTAGGTCTTGGAACGTATAACCTGCGGATATGGAGCTAATGTACTCATTTGTATGCTGATACCATTACATCAAAATTAGCTGACACCCACTGACACCTGCACATATACTTTGGTACACCCATAACCCCTTAGCTGTAACAAGTGGGCAGAAAAAATTCCTGGTGTAGCAAGATTTTGATTAAAAAAAAAAAAAAATATTTTTCTTACAATTCAACAGTGTATTTTTCTGAATCAAATAAGACTAAAATGAGTGGAATCTGATAAAGACTTATGATTTTGTAGTGTGCTAAAATTGGTGAAAAAATTATCACTTATTGGCAACAGTGGCATAAAAGCACCAGCAATTATTGATGCCAAGACATGATTTTTTTTTTTAATTGCTTTTAATGTTTAAAACTGTGGACCAGTTTCTTATGTTTTAGCACTTTAAACATGGGGAAATACTTGCTTGGATCACTCAAAATATACGGTATAAATATGGTTTAATTTTTTTTTTTTTTTTTTTTTTTTTTTTACTATTTAGTCTTCTTAGGCTATGTACAAGGAATACTTATAACATTACAATTGATTCTGAGTGATACATTACTTCTCAAAATATTGAAATAATTCATAGTGTTTGATGAAAATAAATGGTATAAAATACCGCCACAATGGAAACAAACACATATGCAGTTTAATGTGATCCTTTATTGACAACGTTTTGTCCACACAGTGGGCTTTTTCAAGTCACAAACAGATCTGTTTGTGACTTGAAAAAGCCCACTGTGTGGGCGAAACATTGTCAATAAAGGATCACATTAAACTGCATATGTGTTTATGTTCCATAGTGCTTGACTTTATTGGGTTATACATATATACTGTTGGAGTGGTTGGCATTTTTGTTTAATAAATGTATGAAAGAGGGAAAGGTACCTAGGGATTGGCAGAGAGCATGTATAGTCCCTTTATATAAAGGGAAGGGGGACAAGAGAGAATGTTAAAATTATAGAAGAATAAGTTTACTTGACGTGCTGTTGGAGTGTGAGCAAAGTAACATTTATGAAGGGGTTCAGGGAAACCGTCAGGCCGGACTTGAGTCCTGGAGATGGGAAGTACAGTGCCTGCACTCTGAAGGAGGGGTGTTAATGTTGCAGTTTAAAAACTGTAGTGTAAAGCACCCTTCTGGCAAGACAGTGATGGAGTGAATGATGGTGAAAATTTTTCTTTTTCGGGCCACCCTGCCTTGGTGGGAATAGGCCAGTGTGATAATAAAAAAAAAAAATAAGTTTACTGAGTATACCAGGAAAAGTGAACAGTAGGGTTATTATTGAAAGAATTAGAGGTAAGACAGAGAGTAGGATTGCAAATGAGCAAGGAGGCTTTAGAGTGGGTAGGGATGTGTAGATCAAGTGTTTACATTGAAGCATATATGTGAACAATATTTAGATAAAGGTAGGGAAGTTTTCATTGCATTTATGGGTTTAGAAAAGGCATATGATAGAGTGGGTAGGGGAGCAATGTGGCAGATGTTGCAAGTGTATGGAATAGATAGTAGGTTACTAAATGCTGTAAAGAGTTTTTGTGAGGATAGTGAGGCTCAAGTTAGGGTGTGTAGGAGAGAGGAAGATTACTTCCCGGTAAAAGAAGGTCTTAGACAGGGATGAGTAATGTCACCATGGTTAATATATTTATAGAAGGGGTTGTAAAAAAGATCAATGATAGGGTGTTGGGGAGACAGGTGGGATTAAATTATGGGGAATCAAATACAAAATGGGAGCTGACACAGTTACTTCTTGCTGATGATACTGTGCTTATGGGAGATTCTGAAAAGAAGTTGCAAAGGTTAGTGGACAAGTTTGGGAGGGTGTGTAAAGGTAGAAAGTTGAAAGTGAACATAGAAAAGAGTAAGGTGATGAGGGTATCAAATGATTTAGATAAAGAAAAACTGGATATCACATTGGAGAGAGGGAGTATGGAAGAAGTGAACGTTTTCAGATATCTAGGAGTTGACTTGTCAGTGGATGGGTTTATGAAAGATGAGGTTAACCACAGAATTGATGAAGGAAAAAAGGTGAGTGGTGCATTGAGGTATCCATGGAGACAAAAAACATTATCCATAGAGGCAAAGAAGGGAATGTACGAAAGTATAGTGGTACCAACACTCTTATATGGGTGTGAAGCTTGGGTTGCAAATGCTGAAGCAAGGCGGTGGCTGGAGGCAGTGGAGATATCCTGTCTAAGGACAAAGTGTGGTGTAAATATTATGTAGAGAATTCAGAGTGTGGAAATTAGGAGGTGTGGAGTTAATAAAAGTATTAGTCAGAGGGCTGAAGAGGGGTTGTTGAGGTGGTTTGGTCATTTAGAGAGAATGGAACAAAGTAGAACGACTTGAAGAGCATATAAATCTGTAGGGGAAGGAACGCGCAGTAGAGGTCGTCCTCAAAAAGGTTGGAGGTAGGGGGTAAAGGAGGTTTTGTGGGCGAGGGGCTTGGACTTCCAGCAAGCGTGCGTGAACATGTTAGATAGGAGTGAATGAAGATGAATGGCATTTGGGACCTGATGAGCTATTGGAGTGTGAGCAGGGTAATATTTAGTGAAGGGCTTTAGGGAAACCAGTTAGCCAGACTTGAGTCCTGAAAATCAGAAGTACAATTCCTGCACTTTAAAGGAGGGGTTTGGGATATTGACAGTTTGGAGGGACTTCTGAACTATTGTATATGAGCGCCTCTGCAAAAATAGTGATTATGTATGAGGTGAAGGTGTTGAATGATGAAAATATTTTCTTCTTGGGGATTTTTTTCTTTTTGGCACACTCAGCCTCAGTGGGAGACGACCAAAGTGTTACAAAAAAATATACATACTGTATAATTGTTTTTAATTCTATTTTTTTACTATTTTGGTCTTCTAAAGTTATATACGTACATGCAATGAATATTTATAATATTACAGTTATTTTAGTGTATAATATTCATCTTAACATGGAAATTTTTCTCACTGATTAACTTTTCTGGGTTAAATATACTTAAGTGTGATATGACTATATTCCTATGTTAGTATATAATAAAACTGCAATAAATCTGGACTGAATAAGTCATCTTTGAGCCACTTGCACACCGCGTGGTGGCCTGGCGGCAAAAGCTCTCACTTCACACAGCAAGAGTCCGAGTTCAATTCATGGCGAGGGTGGAAACATTGGGCGTGTTTCCTTACACCAGTTGTCATGTTAACTCGTCAGCAATAGTGGGTACCTGGGTGTTAGTCGACTGGTGTGGGTTGCATCCTGGGACAAAACTGACCAATTTGCCCGAAATGCTCTGCATAACAAGTGGCTTTCTATATACTAGTAGTATGTCACTGATGTCAGCTAGGCCTGTATACCTTATACATGTACTTGTAGAAATAATTATATATTATTATTGCTTGCTGATTGGGAAGCTGGTAGTTGAACAACAGCTCCTGGTTCCTTTGTTTACTTTTGCTAGTGAGGCATACTAGTAAAGTGGACATAGTCATCCCCTGAGTAGTTAACCATGATACACTGTGTGCACCCTGCTGGCCTTAGAGTTTATTCAAATATATGACTAGATGAAAGAAGACACAGAGTTGTGCAGAGGTTAAAAATATTGGGAGGGGGCAGTTTTGTGGGTACAAAAAATTGTACATACTCGTACAGTGCTCATCATAGCATTATGCCGCCTCTCCCCAACACACCAAAACACAAACACATACCATGAGAGATTTAATATATCTGCACACTCACAAGGTTTTAATACTTGGTGCTGCGTCCTTTAAGCTTCATCATGTCCCTCAGTCACGTAGGAAGACTCCCACAGAAATTCTTGAGGGTTTGGGAAGGTATAGCATTCGATGCCTCATGAAGAGCAGCATCCAGCCGCAGGATGGAACCGACATCCTTGCCCATTAAATTTTGTTTCACTACTGACCAGAGGTTCTCGATAGGGGTCAGGTCTGGAGAATTGCCTGGCCAGTCATTAAAGAACCTCACTTCACAGTCCTTAAGCCACTGAACTTATAGTTTTGGCGGCATGACACTGTGCACTATCCTTCATAAAAACCGTAGCCCCACACTTGTCAACCGCCTCTAGTAAATTGTCATACAACTCCAGGTAATTATACTGGTTTTTGGGAAGCACAATGAGTTTACCAACACTGAGCACTGAAACACCCAAAACCATGAGCGAGTCTGGGTGTTTGGTGGTCCCACAGGTGTAGCGTGGGTCTAGCGGGTCACTATCTCTGGTCCAGTACATGTGTTCACTACGGTTACAGGTGACGGAGAAGGCTGCTTCATCACTCAAAAGTAGTTCAGACCACTGTTGAGGATCCCACTGAAGATATTTATTTGCATAATCCAGCCTACGTTTCTTCTGTGGCTTGGAGAGGATCGGTTTCTTAACCTGGTGGTGACCACTGTAGCCCAGTTGACACATGTCTGCTAACAGTTCTTACAGACACCTCTGAGAGAAGATGTGGGTTCTTTTCTTTCAATTCTCTAGCAGTTATCTTATGTGTACTCTCTAACTGCTTCTTTAACACAGTTAAGGTATGAACAGATGTCTTCTTCGAGGAGCCAGGCTGAGGTTTGGCAGACAGTATCTCAACACCGCCACCAGCCTTGAAATGCTACACCCAGTTCCTCATTGAATGCTCACACACACCAACATTCTCCACTATTTCTTTCATCTGGTGCCTAGCTTTGTAAAGCCCTATGATTTGAGCTATAGTTTCAGGTGTTAAAGACTTCCTTTTACCCATAATCAAACATGTATAGCCCTAAAACCATAGGGAACACCAGACAAAATATGGGGTGGATGAGAGAAAAAAGTGCAACACTTCCTCGCATCACAGAAGCCACGTGAGCACTGAGGAGTCACTGTGGAGTGTAGTGGCAGGCCGTGACATCATGCTAATGGCTGCTACCCGGCATACTGCACTGATGAAGAGACCCCCTCCCCTGTATGGTAGGCCTTTGATTTTTGTCATGGCGCTCACCTGGCATAATGCCATGATGAGCACTGTATGTATGTTGGACACAGTGTAGGCATCTGCATTCTAGTATGTTGAACACAGTTAAAGGGTTAAAAAAAAAAGCAATGAGAATCAATTCACAACCTTACCGCAATGTGGCCATAAAAGTGCCTTCTTCTATCTTCACGCTGATCCTCTGTGAGTCCAATATCATCCCAGATAGCTTCAAGTCGAGCTAGTGTTCCATCTAGCTCCTCTTTTGTCGTTGATCTGAGGCTACAAATTAAGAGTAATAAATAAAATCTTATTAAGGTAGACTATACACACATACATACACATGCCTTGTGTATTGCCAAGTACAGCCTCTCCTCACTTAGCGACATACTCATATACTGATGCCTCGGACTTAAGATGGGCTCTCTGACCTGCATTTATACCTAAATAATGTATATTAGAGCTGATTTCCTCTATTCTGTTTATTCCAATATACAGTACACTAATGTATAAACATTTAAAAATATACCAGAAATATTATAGATGGTGCAAAGGTGACATTAAATCAATATCAAAGATGGTTAACACAAACCCACTACCATTATAGTATGCTCCTCACTTAGCAACGAATTCGTTTAACCCTTAAACTGTCCAAGCAGATCTACGTTCACATGCATAGTGCTCCAAAAGTAGATCTACGTTTTTTTTTACATATTTTCAAATATAACAAAAAAAGTAGATCAATGTTTTTTTTACATGTTTTCAAATGTAAAAAATAAAAAGATCCACTTTTTTACATACTTTCAAATGTTGAAAAAACGTATATATACGTTTGGACCGTTTACGGGTTAACAATGTGGTCTAAGAAACGGAACTCCGTCATTAAGTGAGGAGAGGCTGTATAGCTACATGTAATTATTGACATTTGTCATGGGGGGAGAGGGAATTTTTTTTAGTTGCGGGTATCGTCAAAATCATCAGGTTGAGCTAATAAGAGTGCAAAATAAATGTGAGGAACTCTTATCTGTAAATATATACAACCTACCATTTAATACAAGTACACCTACCATCCGACTTACAACCGAGTTTGGTTCCGAGAAACCGGTCATAAGTCGAAATGGTCGTTAAGTCGAACTTTACTACTGAATATCAACAAAACATTTTTGTAATGACTTTATTTTATTGTTTTATTTTGGTATTTCATGTTTTACTTTACTTTTTATGTTGTTAGTACTGTATTTTATAGTGTAAGGTTTAGGATAAACACTGTGTACAACACAAATAGTTGTTTATTTCCCAGAAATTTGGCATAAAAAACATGGTTGTAAGTCGAGTGGTCGTAAGTCGAGCAGGTCGTAAGTCAGATGGTAGGTGTACTTGAGAAAGAGAAGATTTTGATAGGATAAATAAGGGACCACATAATATCCTTAGTGAACATGGACAAAAAGTTACAGTGCTAAGATAAAAAGTTGCTGTACATAGATATTTTAACTATAAAAAAATAAATTAGGCAGCCTATGAGGGTGGGACTGCAAATAAATGGCCAACAGATTTCCTCAATATAATGGCAGTTTTTCTTATGCATCAGTGTAGAAATGAAGCAAACAACACACCGTCAATACTAAATTTTGTGTTTACTCGAACACTGGAAGAAATTTAAAACGTGACCTTGAAATTTAAACCATGACCTGGAACATAATTTTCCACTGGGAAAGTAATGTTCTATAGAAAATAACACATGCAGTGGAATATGACTTTTGGAGATGAAAAAGAATTTCATAAACAAGAATGATTAGATTATACATAAAGGGAATTAGAATGCTTTAAAACAGTATTTCAGAGAAATTAAATGCAACAGCATACATGGGACAGATATAATCTCTACAGATCTGTAGTATGTATATATTAAAATACAGTAAAATTAACCCTTCACTGCCTGACTCGTAGACCTGCATTACTGACGCCAGGGTTCTTCCCATAGATCTACACATTGAGCTCAATTCACTTAGATACAGTGAAAGCAGTAACTTTTGACCAGGATACAAAAATGGATCTGTGTGGCGAGTGTGAAGAGTATAAAAAAAATCCTGCCCCACATGGGGCATGATAGGAAAAGAAAAACTCTGACCTTGTGTTTTGTTTAAAACAATGACTTTGAAGTGTTTTCTGGGATGGTTTTTATGGTTTTATTGACTTTTTTTTTTTAGTATTATTTGATTGATTGTAGACATATTACTGAAACAGAGATGATACTGGTTGTTCCATAACTGGAAGAAACTTAAAATTTGCCTAAAATTTAAGTATTATTACTGTAATCATAACCAGTGCGAAACTTTCAAAAAATTAGGAGAAACATTCGATTTTTAGTGATTTTCTTGAGGACTGGTAAAACCTCCTACACTTCCCATTCTGATATTGAAAATATCAGATAGAGATTTAGGGGTTATCATCATCAAAAAATTGTCACCAGAAGGTCATATATGAAATTGTATGATACTCATATCCTACAGTGGCAAGCTATAAAACAGATTTAAAATACAGTATATGGATACATTTTAAGCTAAAATTATAATATGAGGCAGTTGTGTAGTGCCCACAGGTAAGTTTAAAAATGTTCTAAAAAGAGCTACAAAATGGCTGCCATTATGTAACTCTTCCTTAAAGTTCTTGTTGCTGAACAATACGAACTATAATGAAAGGCTGAAAACATTAAAGATGCCACTGCTGGCCGACAGGAGGAAAAGAGGGGACATGATAATGACATTTAAGGTTTTGAAAGGACTTGAAAGGAATAAAAAAATAACTTAGTACCTACTACAGGGGCAATGTGTGGTGTGAATATTATGCAGAGAATTTGGAGTGTAGAGATTCGAGGGTGTGGGATTACCGAAAGTATTATACAGAGGGCTTAGGAGGGTTAAAGTGGTTTAGACACTTAAGAGGATGGAGCAACCTAAGATGACTAGAGGGGGGTATATAAATCAGGGGAAAGGTGAAGGAGAGGAAGGTCCTTCTAGGAAAGGTTGGAGGAAGGGGTAAAGGTTTGGAGTATCAGGGGTTGGACATCCAACAGAACTGCGTGAAATATGGGAGTGTTTTTTTGACTGTGTTGTTGATGTGTGAGCAAGGTAATATTTATAAAGGCATTCAGGGATACAGGTTAGTCA
Organism: Cherax quadricarinatus; assembly: GCF_038502225.1. Lineage (NCBI taxonomy): Eukaryota > Metazoa > Arthropoda > Malacostraca > Decapoda > Parastacidae > Cherax > Cherax quadricarinatus. The sequence goes on from NC_091363.1 coordinate 8,046,600, forward strand.
GATTTGAGTCCTTGAGGTAGGAAGTATAATGTTTGCATTCTGAAGGAAGGATGGGGATGCTGCAGTTGGAGGGTCATCTGAATTGTGATATCAGCACACTTCTAGCAAGACAGTGATTGCTTGAGTGATGATGAATGCAGTTCCTATTTTTCGTGTCACTCTACCTTAGTGGGAGATGACTATTAAGAAAAAATATTAATGTAAATATAAATTACACATACATGCATAATATATATTACACAGATATGTATATACAAACAGTATACACGTATACATGCAACACAAAATACTCTGGCAACAGGTAATTTAGCTTTTCTAAATACATATATGATAATCAGGGAAAAGTTCAAAACTCGTAGGGATCATACAAGGCATGAGGAATGCAAAGCAATCAGGTTATATCCAAGGAACGAATAGGTTCACTCCCTTGGATCAAGAACCCCTCACCAGCATCAAGGAACCTTCCTTGAATAGGCTAGTTGAAGGTGGCTGCCTTGCCCGCCTTCACACACTATACTTCACTTAATACCCGCTGCATTACCTCCAGGTGACTTAGGGATGAGTGGATATCATCCATGGTCCAGCTAGTATAGTATACTCACCTGGTGTCAGCCATGAGGAACCAACATAAAGGTTTAACACATAAAGTATCACCACGCTGCTGTTACTTCAATGTTTGAACTGCTGCTGGTGTTTACATGGCCGCCGCTCCTTGCCACACACCGCTACACTCATCTACTTTCAACCTTATTGCTAATTTTATCTACCCTCTGATACTTCTCTTTTATATAATTTTTCTATCTGGGATATAAATTTTAAATTCTGTTACATAAAGCGTTAGAAAATTTAGAGAAATCACGATGATTTAGAATAATGTTAAATTATTATCTGGTAACTAGAGGAGTCTAACTAGGGGCAACAAACTTAATAAATAATTAGATCTCGAATTCATAAATAAAAACAAAACTATTTAGTAGTAAATGATGCAAAAATATTTTTTTCTCCATATTCACTGAAATGGACTTAGTATATAGTAATGAATCATTGGAGAGGGAAGGTTGCAATACCTGAATATTCTTGTTTGAACTTGATTCGGGATGGCTATGGTAAGTAAGTAGATTTATTCAGGTATACACAAATACAGTTACATAGAATTATCATACATAGCAGCATATGTGTAGAGAACCTAGGATAACCCAAAAAAGTCAGACAGAGTGACTTATTTCCATTGGGAAATGGTGTGCATAGGCCCCTCAAGGAAGGTTCCTTGATGTTGGTGAGGGGCTCTTGATTTAGGGAATTGGATCTGTGCTCCAGTTCCCCGAATTAAGCCTGAATGCCTTCCACATCCCCCCCCCCCAGGCGCTGTATAATCCTCCGGGTTTAGCGCTTCCCCCTTGATTATAATAATAATAATATGGTGTGCATAATAATAATACAATGTCTTTATTTCTACAAATACATGTACATGGTATACAGACCATAACTGACATCAATGACATACTACCT
>NC_091363.1:8048208-8145708 GCF_038502225.1 Cherax quadricarinatus
TACAGGGTCTTGCATATTAAATGTTAGTATATTCAGGAATGCTGATTTATGACCATAATAACTACTAAATGATGCTGGCTGGATAACTTGTGAGCTCTGCAAGCTTATTAAAGTTTTCTGAACTAAATATGATCATAATTTAGTAATATTAATGAAGTAAATTCAAAAAATTGTGTAAATAAAGCATCATGTCAGTGAAAATACTGATATGTGCAGAAGTATTTCTCTATCTGACCCCTAGACCATGACAGCACTTAGCAAAAAAATAGATATATACTTTACACTGTAGATCGGTGGTGACAGTCCCCTACTACAAATCACACTTATTTGGATGCAAATGCAGATTTGCATCCAATTTTAGGCATAACAATACTGTATTATACTGCATTCCAATAAATATACTGTATACATAATGAACTGAAGAACCAAAGATTTCCTGTATTATCACTCATAATAGATAACTTTCACACACACTTTCACTCACTCACACTATCTTCTAATTAGTGCTTAACAGCTTAGGAAGATTATTCTGCCAGTCTCCTGTATCATATTGATCACATTGTATAATAATAATTTATACTGTAAATGTAAGATAACCTTTAAAATACTTTACCTTATCTGTGGGTATGAGGGCAGTAAATATGGATTCATCATTTGCTTTCAGCCTTCGTACCTCCTTCAGCACATGAAAACTTTTCTTCCTCTCACCTAATGGGATATGATGAAACTATAACAAGATAGCATTGTCTACATATCTAATGACATACACCACACCACTGTGGCTTATGCAGTAAGGTAGCCCAAGAATTAAGCTAAAAAAAAAAATAATATTCCCTCCACATAACTGCTCATTCCACTTCACAATAAGTCTGCAGAAGAACATGCATGTTGTCTAAAGAGGCCATGGTCACCAATTTGCAATCTCTGAATGCCCTGAAGCAACAGGGTAGCAAGGTATTTGATCACTGCATTCCACTGAACACATGGAACATACAGGTTGATATCAGATATCCTGCTGGAAATATGGTACCTAAGAAAAGAAAGGAAACAAGGAAGGCAAAGGAGCAGCACTGCAAGTCAGAAATCATTTCAGTTTAGAAGAGATGAGTTGGTTGAACAGACATGCAGCAAATGACTGCATAGTGGACTCAATAAAGACTGGGCTACCCAAAATGGTAGAAGTGATTTACAACCTGATATCTAACAGCAGGATACAGAGAGGAATATGAAAACAACAAAGCCACGAGTGACACTATAGCAAAAGTAGCTAGGAGTGCACAGAGAGCTAAAGTAAAGCTACTTATCATAGGTGATTTCAGTCACAAAGAAATTGATTGGGGGAAGTAGGTTAAGCAAGATCATGGGCAAAATGCTATTGTCTGTCTGAATTTTTTTTATATTTTGGCAGAAAAACAGTATATTAAAAAAAACAAAAAAAAAAACTCTTTATGGACTTACTAGGGCCAAGGATGGTCCACCATACTTAAAATCTGATCTATCAAGCAACTCTCTTTAAACTGAAGACAGAGACAGAGCAAACCTTTATAAAAATGATGTTCTACTCAGTGAGAGCTTTATCGTGTTTCACTGTTAAACTGTCCACACGTAGATCTACGTCCACGTGGGTCATTGGTCTAAGCCGAGGGGGTGACATGGACCTGCCTTGCATGGGCCAGTAGGCCTGCTGCAGTGTTCCTTCTTATGTTATTATGTATTTGGCTGGCTGGCTAGTTTTGGCTGTCTCTGTATCTGTCTATATCTCTGTCTATCGCTGTCTATCTGTATCTGTCTCTCACATGTACTAATAAATACAATCATACATAATGTAAATTACCTAGGATAACCCAAACATTCCAGGCCAAGTGCTATAGTGTTTGTAGATATGACATAAATAAACATGATGCAAATAATAGCAGTGTCACTTGCTCAGCAATCAGGGAGCGGCCCATACACCACAAACCAACAGGTTTACTAGCCGCTCCCTGAGACAAAGACAAGAAGATGGAAAGACAGACACACACAGGCGGACAGAAAGACATAAGCAGAACTTGACAGACAGATAAGCAGAGCTAGACAGATAGATAGATGTAAAGATAGACAGACAGATAGATGTACAGACAGACATACAGAGACATGTTTGTGTGCAAGAGTAAAAACATATAAAGGCAAGGTTCCCCCCTCCAGCAGCGCACATTCATCAAATGTCACTTGTTATCTGACGTTTGTCATAACATCATTATTCAAGGAGTTCATACTATACTCCAGGCATACACAAAAGACAAAGACAGATAAGCTGAACTGGACAGACAGAAAGCAGAGCTAGGCAGACAGATAGATAGATGCACAGATACACAGATAGATGTACAGATAGACAGGCAGGCAGGCAGATAGACTGATAGACATGCAAGAGTAAAAACATATAAAGGCAAGGTTCCCTCAAGCAGGGCATATTCTGACCCTTGTCATAATGCCATGCTTCAAGAAGTTTCATACTCCAGTGTGTCTAAAACATTGCTGGGACCTATAAATACTTTGTGTATATTTCTAGACAACAGTAAATGACCAAGGCAGGTGAAAATGTTCACCTGTCAGTGTGATTGTTATAATGAGAGTTATTTCAGTGCACAATATTAGTGTCAGAACAAAGATTGGCTATGAAATCACACGAACTATTATAAATTGTAATTATCAAAACAAAAATTATATAAATTAAAATAAAAACAAGAAAAAAAAGTAAATCGGCAAAACTTTTGCAAGTGGCTGGACTGGATGTTGCTGTCAGGCGAACATCCAGAGACAACTTTGCACTCTTATATCTCAGTAAGTACTGGTCCTAAAATTTTTTTTTTTTTTTTTTTGGTCTTAAACTACACAGAAAATTGCCCTCTTTAATTTAAAAACAAATAACAAATTTGTTATTTTCAAAATATTTGGAGCGCCACACAGGTGAACATAGATCTACATTTGGACAGTTTAAGGGTTAATGGAGAGCTAGGCACTCCTTCCTTATAAAGCTAACAGTCAGGTGCAAAGAGAAAGGTTGGATCAGTAGACATGAAAAATGGATCCAAGTAGCCATTGTTGAAATGATGCAAGCATAGGAAATATCGCTAATATGTTGGGTAAGGAGACCATAGTCTCTTCATGAGTAGAATTCCATATTATACAATATTCTAGATCCTCATATTATGGGTAATAATAGTGTGTGCATTGCCATCATCTTTTTTCACGGACATCATTTGCAGATAGTCACGGCACCATAATTAACCTCACTAAACAAGCCTTTTCTTGTATATTTTAAAGTAATTTTACTGTATTTTAGCATTTAATTGCTGCTCTGTAACTTGTACAGATATCTTGCATACCAGCAGCCCCAACTAGTGGAGCTGCTGGTGATGCTGCAGCCTTTATTGCCTTTGTAATAAGATAAAAAAATCAAATATAGTGGACCCCAAGTTTACGATCAGCTCCCAATGCGACCAATCATGTAAGTGTATTTATGTAAGTGCATTTGTATGTGTATGTTTGGGGGTCTGAAATGGACTAATCTAATTCACAATATTCCTTATGGGAACAAATTCGGTCAGTACTGGCACCTGAACATACTTCTGGAATGAAATAATATCGTAAACCGGGGGTCCACTGTATATGCCTGCTGGATACAAACAATGTAGTGGTTTTCATGCCCACCCTAGTTGAGAACTAAATATATACATTTGTCAGTGCCTCCTTCCTTCTATTCAGCATTTTCAATACCAGATCAATCTGGTGGTCCAGCTCAAGATTAGTTTCATTATTTTTTTTAGGTTAATCTTTAAGAGAAAGTTTCAACTTTAACCTCTTGAAATGGTCAGTTTGCTATGGTGAATTTTTGGTTTAACTGGTCCAAGACACAGATAACCAATCTTTTTCAATCACACATTTTATTTTGTAATTTTTTGTTGGTGAATACATATCCCCATTAACAAAAGATCATTTCTACGCTGAATTTTGATCAATCTACCGAGATCCAAATAAGTGAGCCACTACTGTACAGCTATACAATTTCTGTGACAAATGACATTATAAATCTTAATACAAAATTATTTAACCAGTGATACAGTTAATGGAATACTCAAATAGTTAAATAAACAAAAGCAAATAGAAATGCAAATGCTAAACATTACCCATTTCATTCAGGAAGGTGACCGCACAACATGTAATGTATATGAAGAAAGAAGATGGGGCAAAAAGCTCTTTGCAGAGGTGGTTGTAGGCTTCACACACCTGAAAAGTAGGAAAATATGTACCAGTATATGAACACAGAGGCAGCTTGGTCAAGGGTAAAAGTAGGGAAATATGTGTCAGTATATGAACAGAGAGGTAGCTTAGTCTAGAGTAGATATCTGAATATTGTACTGGGGCTACACTAAGCAAAAATATAAATAAAATATCTTTACAACAATGGAAGGAGTAAAAATAAAACTGAAAGATTAAAAAAACGTTTCAAGAAAATGCAAAAAACTAAATAATCCTTCCCGCTATTATGTAACAAGTTGAATGTGCCAGGATCAACAATCTTAACACAATTTAGGAATTTATATAGAAAACCTGCAAACTCTTACCATTATATTAGTACAGGAGGGCCCAGCTTTACGGCGTTTCACTTTACGGCGTTCCGCTAATACGGTCATTTCAAATTATGACCAAAACTCGCTATACGGCTCCCCCCACCTGACTTTCTAATACGGTCACCGTGCCCCACCCTGTTTGTTTACATTCTTCGTGAGCTCAGTAAGCACTAAGTCTCTCCAATTTGTCTGGAAACTCCAAAATTTCAAATGTTTTTAAAAGTTATTTCATATTTTATATATACTCTGATAATTATACTTATGTATACCTGTACTTAAATAAACTTACATACTGTGCTGGCATGCAGGTACACATTAAAATCAGTAAGAGTGTCTTATGTCTCCAGACGTCATATTAGTAATGATAATAATAATCATCGAGTCTCATTTAAATGTCGTATATTACGTTAAATACACATTTTCATTAATCCATCTATGATATTTTTTCAAAATTATATAATAAACACGATACATAACATAAAAAGATGATAAATACACCCCACAATAGAAAAAATAAACATAAATATGAGATGTGGTAGCAGACGACTTTGCATATTAGAAACAAGTGACGCATTCTTGGCACCATATTAGAAATGAGACCAAGAAATCGATAATCGAAAAATCATGATTTCATTTTTTTTCTCTCATTATACACAATCTGTTTTAATAATAATCACCGAGTCTCATTAAATGTTGTATATTATGTTAATATACACATTTCCATTAATCCATCCATGATATTTTTTTCAAAATTATATAATAAACACGATACATAACATAAAAAGATGATAAATACACCCTACAATAGAATAAATAAACATAAATATGAGATGTGGTAGCCAGATAACTTGTACAAGTGATGCCAAGAATAACATTTTCTCTAATCTAACATAAGAGAAAATGTGTTACTGGGGGTAACTGTAGAAAATTATTCCTTTCGTATGTAAGTAAGTAAGTTTATTCAGGTATACACAAATACAGTTACATAGATTATCATACATAACAACATATGTGTAGAGAACCTAAGATAACCCAAAAAAGTCAGAGTGACTTATTTCCATTGCCTTCACTCAGAGCATCATTTCTTCTCAAAATGATGTTACATGAGAATGGGAGTGTTCTTCTTTATTTATTCTACCGTATCAATGTAGAGACAACCTGTACACAATGTAACTTGTACACAAACCAGAAGTGTACACTTCATTTACAAAACTTACCTTCGCCTGGTTTGTTTACATAACTCTGCGCCTGTCCTCTCTCATGCACTCATTCTTTCTCTCTCTCATTTATTCGTTTGGTCTCATTTACTTACTCCTGACCCTACATTAAGACTACAAATATTTTAAGGTAAGTAATGAGTGAACTGTATATACATTTTATCGCTCTGGGATGCTTAAATGTAATAGAATATTATGTGTGGGTGGGTTGGCCTGGTATGGTAGCCTGGCTGACTACCATACATACCACACTTGATTTCTTACAATAAATACTACTTGTCTCACCCTAGATTAAGACTATAAATATTTTAAGGTAAGTAATGAGTGCACTATGTGTGTATTGTACTTTTTTATTGTTTTTTGATGCCTGGTTCTATTGCTAACTTAATATATGTTAGTGTAAACTTGTTATCTAGTGTTTGTATGCATTTGTAAGTGGAAAAAAAGGGTGTTCCACTTTACGGCAGTAGCCTGGAACCTAACCAGCCGTATAAGTGGGGCCTTCCTGTACAATGAATACATGTATTTTTGTAAATCTTGCCAAGAAACTGGAGTAGGACTGGATCATGCATAAAAACATTAGCAAATCATGTTTCATGCATGCTGATAGACCTATAATACAGTATAGAGATTTTTTACATTAAAGTTAAAAAATTAAATTAAAATCTTCTTTTTCTCTTAACTCTTTCAGTTTCTGTCATGTAAAACTGAGTCATCAAGGCCAGGAGTCCCCTCATGTAGTTCTTTGTCATGAGCTCAGCTCACTCACATAAGCTGTGAGCAGCAAATTTTGGGCCTACATATGAGAGAATGGGTGTGTGCAGTAAGTGTGCACAGTATAAAAAAAAAATTCTGCTCCATGCAGTGCATGAAGAGAAAAGTAAAATCGTGACCGTGTGTATGTTATGAACAAGCGGCAGAAGTGCACCTCCCAGCTTACAAGAAAAGAGGGAAGGAAAGGTAGGTGGGGTGTCAAGATCCAGGGGTTGGAGGTGGTAGACTGGTGGCACCACAATGGTGTTTTTTAGGATGGCTTTTATGGTTTTATTAGTTGTTTTTTGGTATTATTTGATAGAATGACAGATGTCTTACTGAAACAGAGATGATTCTGGTTGGTTTCAAGAATGGAAGTAGCTTTAAATTGGACTTAAAGTAGCAGAATTATTCAATTTTTGCCAAGTTTCATGAAGATTGGTAAGGCCCCCCTACACCTCCCTTGGTCTGTTTCATGGTTTTTAATAAGCCTGATTCAATTATTGGGATGCTGTAAACCATGACCAATCATTTCTGGTTATATTTTATTATCCATGAATTAAAGTAAATTTTTTACTTTGCAATATTTTTTAAATAGGTATTTTTTAATTTTGTGTAAAATTAACCAAATTACCAACTTCTGTGCACTTCATAATTTTAACAGTTGAATGGGTGGTTTCTTGTGCTCAGTTCACAGAATGGAAGGCACAATAGCTAAGAATTTTGTCGATTGGAGTAATGGAAATCATTAAGTTTAAAATCAGACTCAAAGTGGGCAAAAATCACTGCTGCGTAAATTGTGCCAAGATCTCTAACTTAGCACTTGCATAATTACCTAAGTTTTCCATTAAATTTCATGTTTTTAGTGTCATTACCTCCAGAAAGTGATTTTCTACTATTTCAGAAGAATTTTTTTTTTGAAGTGGACACTGGGAGCAATATTGATTCAGGGGTGTGGACAATGAAAGGATTAAAATATACATGGATATTATAAAAGGTGGGTTTGCAGTCTGTCTGGTTATAGTTTGAATATGATTATGAGAATACGATCTTTTATGTATAAAGGAAAGCAACTTAGTATACACAGGTTTACTGACAAACTAATTCTACATTGCCCCAACTATGTACTTAATTCTAGTTCTATTATAATCAATTTAAGCACTAAACCCATGAAAGTCATAGAGCAGTTCTAGTGTTATCACAAATTTAGGCAATGTGTGACAGTATACCACAAATATTTTACTCAAATCATAAAGTGGTTAATATTAAAATTACAGGAAGGCCTTGCATATACTACAGCACCCTCTTTTTGGTGTTCCACAATTTCGTTGGTTTTCAATCGAGTCATTGCTCATTATGTTCAGCGTTTTTGCAGCTTTTCCACTGTTTTCAAATAAGTTGCATAAGGGAAGGGTGACTGGCACCATATTTTAAAATAAGTATTGTATGAACTGTGTATTTATTTTACTTTATCTGTTTTTTATGATAGATGTATTGAGCACTTAATATATGATAGTGTAAATACATTATCAGGTATTTTAGATGCACTTGATAATGAAAAAAATGCTCTTTTTCACCTACCAGCGATTTTCATTTACAGTACGGTGTAGGGAACCTAAGAGCCATACAAACGGGGCCCTTCTGTATAAGTGATGAATCATATAGAGGGTGAGGCACAATATCTACAGTATATGTAGAAGAAATATTGTATGAAAGTAAAGCCAAGTTGCAAATCAGAATATATATATATATTTTTTTTAACAAGTCGGCTGTCTCCCACCAAGGCAGGGTGACCCAAAAAGAAAGAAAATCCGCAAAAAGAAAATACTTTCATCATTCAACACTTTCACCTCACTCACACATAATCACTGTTTTTGCAGAGGTGCTTGGAATACAACAGTTTAGAAGTATATATGTATAAAAATGCACAATATATCCCTCCAAACTGCCAATATCCCAAACCCCTCCTTTAGAGTGCAGGTACTGTACTTCCCATTTCCAGGACTCTAGTCCGGCTATATAAAAATAACAGGTTTCCCTGAATCCCTTCACTAAATATTACCCTGCTCACACTCCAACAGATCATCAGCTCCCAAATACCATTCGTCTCCATTCACTCCTATCGAACGCGCTCATGCATGCCTGCTGGAAGTCCAAGCCCCTCGCCCACAAACCTCCCTACCCCTTCCTTCCAAACTTCTCGAGGACGACCCCTACCCCGCCTTCCTTCCCCTACAGATTTATATGCTCTCCACATCATTCTATTTTGATCCATTCTCTCTAAATGACCAAACCGCCTCAACAACCCCACTTCAGCCCTCTGACTAATGCTTTTATTATCTCCACAGCTTCTCCTGATTTCCACACTCCGAATTTTCTGCATAACATTTACACCACACATTGCCCTTAGACAGGACATCTCCACTGCCTCCAACCGCCTCCTCACTGCTGCATTCATAACCCAAGCTTCACACCCATATAAGATATTTTTTGTCTCCACATATACCTCAACACACCACTCGCCTTTTTTCCCTCATCAATTCTATGATTAGTAGTAGTAGGTTGGTAGACAGCAACCACCCAGGGGTGTACTACCGTCCTGCCAAGTGAGTGTGAAACGAAAGCCTGTAATTGTTTTATATGAAGGTAGGATTGCTGGTGTCTTCTGTCTGTCTCATAAATATGCAAGATTACAGGTATGTCTTGCTACTTCTACTTACACTTAGGTTACACTACACATACATGTACATGTTTAGTTATACACATTCATCCGAGTTTTCTTTGATTTTATCTTAATAGTTCTTGGTCTTATTACTTTTCCTTTTATATCCATGGGGAAGTGGAATAAGAATCTTTCCTCCGTAAGCCATGTGTGTTGTAAAAGTCAACTAAAATGCCAGGAACAATGGGCTAGTAACCCCTTTTCCTGTAATAATTACTAAAAAGAATAAGAAGAAAATTGTCAAAATGGGAAGTCTGAATGTGCATGGATGTTGTGCAAATGATAAGAAAGAGATGATTGTGGATGTTATGAATGAGAAGAAGCTGGATGTCCTGGCTTTAAGTGAAACAAAGCTGAAGGGGGGTTAAGGGAGTTTCAGTGTAGAGGAATAAATGGGATTAGGTCAGGGGTTTCAAATAGAGTTAGAGCTAAAGAAGGAGTAGCAATAATGTTGAAGGATAAGTTATGGCAGGAAAAGAAGGACTGTAAATGTATTAATTCAAGGATTATATGGAGTAAAATAAAGGTTGGATGTGAAAAGTGGGTTATAGTAAGCTTATATGCACCTGGTGAAGAGAGAAGTGTAGAGGAGAGAGAGAGATTTTGGGAAATGTTGAGTGAATGCGTGCGGAGTTTTGAACCAAATGTGAGAGTAATGGTGGTTGGGGATTTCAATGCTAAAGTGGGCAAAAATGTTGTGGAAGAAGTAGTAGGTAAATTTGTTGTGCCAGGGGTAAATGAAAATGGGGCGCCTTTAATTGAGCTATGTATAGAAAGAGGTTTGGTAATAAGTAATACACATTTTATGAAGAGGATAAATAAATATACTAGGTATGATATAGCATGTAATGAAAGTAGTTTGTTAGATTATGTATTGGTGGATAAAAGGTTGATGGGTAAGCTCCAGGATGTACACGTTTATAGAGGGGCAACTGATATATCGGATCATTATTTAGTTGTAGCTACAGTTAGAGTAAGAGGTAGATGGGAAGAGGAAAATGGCAACAACAAGCAAGAGGGAGGTGAAAGTGTATAAACTAAGGGAGGAGGAGGTTCGGGTGAGATATAAGCAACTATTGGCAGAAAGGTGGGCTGGTGCAAGTATGAGGAGTGGGGGGGGTTGAAGAGGGTTGGAATAGTTTTAAAAATGCAGTATTAGAATGTGGGGCAGAAGTTTGTGGTTATAGGAGGGTGGGTGCAGGAGGAAAGAGGAGTGATTGGCAAAATGATGAAGTAAAGGGTGTGATAAAAGAGAAAAAGTTAGCTTATGAGAGGTTTTTACAAAGCAGAAGTGTTATAATATATATTTATAGGTACATATTTGAAGTGCTAAACCCATGTGGGTTATTTAACACAATAAATATTAATGGTTTAGTCCTTCTTTAACTAATCATGATAAGAGTTATAAGATACCTCTTGTATGGGAGGTGGGGAGTAGGTTGCAACTCCAAGTAAAGGAGGTGGTGCAAGGAAACTAATTACTGTATATAAAAATGCAAATAAAAAAATAAAATAGAATGTTTATTTCTTATATAAATGCAATAATTCCAAGGGGCTTGAGTAGTACAGTTTCACACCAGTCACCCAAGTGCTAAAGAAGTGCAGCCCAGCAGCTGGAGTTTGATATTCATATATACAGGTAAGTACATAAACCAAACTATTAACACACTAACTTTGTCAACATCTCTTGCATTTATGCGAACCTTCAACCATCCTATGTTGAACATATCCTTCCTTTGTTCTTTGAATGGGCTTCCAAATGGTTCGTATTTCCACAGCAAGATCTTCTCCCAAGGGCTTGTAGCTTCCTTCTCTGGACAGTTCTCACAGTACCTATGTATGGGATACAATAAAATCAATATTTCTACAGATAAGAGTAAGGTGATGAGGGTATCAAACAATTAAGATAAAGAAAAAATAGATATCATACTGGAGAGAGGGAGTATGGAAGAAGTGAATGTTTTCAGATATTTGGGAGCTGACTTGTCAGCAGATGGGTTTATGAAGGATGAGGTTAACCATAGAACTGATGAAGGAAAAAAGGCGAGTGGTGCATTGAGGTATCTGTGGAGACAAAAAAAAAGTTATTTATGGAGGCAAAGAAGGGAATATATGAAAGTACAGTAGTACCAACACTCTTATATGGGTGTGAAGCTTGGGTTCTAAATGCTGCAGCCAGGAGGCAGACGGAGGCAGTGGAGATGTCCTGTCTAAGGGTAATGTGTGGTGTAAATATTATGCAGAGAATTTGGAGTGTGGAAATTAGCAGGAGGAGATGGAGTTACTAAAAGTATTAGTCGGAGGGCTGAAGAGGGGTTGTTGAGGTGGTTTGGTCATTTAGAGAGAATGGATCGAAGTAGAATGACTTGGAGAGCGTATAAATCTGTAGAGGAAGGGGGGGTAGGGGTTCTCCTCAAAAAGGTTGGAGGGAGGGGATAAAGGTTTTGTGGGCAAGGGGCTTGGAGTTCCAGCAAGCACGTGTGAGCGTGTTAGATAGGAGTGAATGGAGACGAATGATTTTTGGGAACTGACGAGCTGTTGGAGTGTGAGCAGGGTAATATTTAGTGAAGGGATTCAGGGAAACTGGTTACAGTGAACCCCCACATAGCGATTTTAATCCGTGCAAGAGGGCTCATTGTTATGCGAAATGATCGGTATGCGAATGAATTTTCCCCATAAGAAATAATGGAAATAAAATTAATCCGTGCAAGACACCCAAAAGTATGAAAAAAAAAATTTTACCACATGAAATATACATTTTCCTACACACAAAGAGAAGGATACATGCACAATAGTAGAGTAGTACATGCACAATATATATTGTGCATGTACTACTCTACTAAATGAAGAATAAATGACACTTACCTTTATTGAAGATGCAGCAATGACTGATGAGACACTGTGTCCTGGGAGTGCCTTTTGCTCCTGAGTACTGTAGGTCCTGTTTGGCATTTTCTTCCAGAACAGGCCTTATCACACTGTGTATGCCACTACCATTCTTAAATCTCTCAAACCAACCTTTGCTGGCTTTAAATTCACCAATATGAGCACTAGTTCCAGGCATTTTTCCCTGTTCACCTGGGTGTTAGTCGACTGGTGTAGGTTGCATCCTGGGAGACAAGATTAAGGACCCCAATGGAAATAAGTTAGACAGTCTTCGATGACACTGACTTTTTTGGGTTATCCTGGGTGGCAAATCCTCTGGGGTTAATTGTTTCTTGGTATTCTCAATAAGCCACACCAACAACGGTGCTACAGCAGCAGCAGCAGCAGCTGACAGTGATACAGCAGCAGCAGACGATGCTACAGCAGCAGCAGACGGTACTACAGCAGCAGCAGACAGTACTACAGCAGCAGCAGCAGCAGCAGCTGGCGGTGGTACAACAGCAGCAGCAGCTGACAGTGCTATAGCAGCAGCAGACGATGCTACAGCAGCAGCAGACGGTACTACAGCAGCAGCAGACGGTACTACAGCAGCAGCAGACGGTACTACAGCAGCAGCAGCAGCAGCAGCAGCAGCAGCTGACGGTGGTACAACAGCAGCAGCAGCTGACAGTGCTACAGCAGCAGCAGACGATGCTACAGCAGCAGCAGACGGTACTACAGCAGCAGCAGCAGCAGCAGCAGCTGATGGTGGTACTACAGCAGCAGCAGCTGACAGTGCTACAGCAGCAGCAGAAGATGCTACAGCAGCAGCAGATGGTACTACAGCAGCAGCAGACGGTACTACAGCAGCAGCAGACGGTGGTACAACAGCAGCAGCAGCTGACAGTGCTACAGCAGCAGCAGATGATGCTACAGCAGCAGCAGACGATGCTACAGCAGCAGGAGACGGTACTACAGCAGCAGCAGCAGCTGACGGTGGTACAGCAGCAGCAGCAGCTGACGGTGCTACAGCAGCAGCAGCAGCTGACGGTGGTACAGCAGCAGCAGCAGCTGCACCACCAATAGTAGCGACGGTTGATTGGGGTTTATTATACAACCTGGCCAGCTCGGAGACATGCACTCCAATTTCGTACTTATCAATGATCTTTTTCTTCATCTCAATAGTAATTCTCACCCTTATTGCTGTAGGGTTGGCACTAGAAGCTTTCTTGGGGCCCATGGTCACTTATTTTGCAGATAAAATCACCAAAAACACTGTAATAATACGAAATGTTCCGATTGTATGCTTGGATGTTACCGCGGAGGCTGGCTGGTAAACAATGCCACCGGCGGCACATGTGAGGCTGGCTAAGGGCGCACATTGGACGCGTCTCGGACGAACAGCGGTGAGCGGGTTTTTGAGCGGTATGCGAGACAAAATTTTTGCGATAAAAGCGAGCGGTATGCAGATTAAACGTTATGTGATGCCAACGGTATGCGGGGGTCCACTGTATTTTTATATAGCCGGACTTGAGTCCTGGAAATAGGAAGTACAATGCCTGCACTTTGAAGGAGGGGTTTGGGATATTGAGTTTGGAGGGACTTCTAAACTGTCGTATATGAGCGCCTCTGCAAAGACAGTGATTATGTGAAAGTGTTGAATGATGATGAAAGTATTTTCTTTTTGGGGATTTTTTTTTCTTTCTTTTTGGGTGGCCATGCCTCGGTGAGAGACGGCTGACTTGTTGAGAAAAAAAAATACATAAAATAATAATAATAGTAATAATCTTTTTATTTCAAAATTACTGTACAAAAGGAACAGACAATAATCTGAAGGCCCATAGGCTTATAAAGCATTTTGGGCAAAGCTTAGTTAAGTCTTAAAATTTACAGCATTTTTTGAAGAGTTGTCTTATGAATATCTGTAATAAATAAACACTTGCTAATAACTGGTTATGAACTAAAGTTCCCTCCACTATTTAACTAAATGACACATACAGTCTCTGTACACTGAAATATATTTGTGTACCCTGTACTTGATAAAATGAAACAGAGCAATGGAACAATTCTCAATTTCTCAGTTGCATTTTTCACTGCTACTCTCTCTTACCTCTCATTCTTATTTATCTTTACTTTAGAGTACTGTACTTTACTTTTCTTTCATTTTACCTATATTACTCTCTATGATTGTCATGTTTAACTAAATTTCATTTTTTTTTATCGGCATCCTACCCATCATTTCTCACACTGTTGCCTCCCCCATCTTCCCAATGACCGATGACCAAAAGCTCCAGTGGTGGGTCATCACATGCTTAAGACCTATGTCAGGAAATAACTGGCCTATTTCCTGACAAATCTTACCTAACCTATCTCCCTCTCTCTCTCGTATAGGGGCGGCTTCAGAAATTCTAAACAGAAGGGGCATAGTGGTAGTAATCTCATTGGAAGAAGGAACTAGGGGACTCAGTTTGAAGCAGTATTATTATTGCAGAATTTTTATTAGGCGATTCGTGGACTTCAGATTCAGATTCTTTACTTCAGCATGATACATTGTACAGAGATGGGTAACATTTAGGAATGCAGAGTATGCAGAGCATTTCGGGCAGACTTATGCTTATCTTAAGACTAGTAAGGCAATAACTAATTGATTGCTTATATACTTATACAGCATATATTGCTTATATACTTATACAGCATATATTGCTTATATACTTATACAGCATATATTGCTTATATACTTATACAGCATATATTGCTTATATACTTATACAGCATATATTGCTTATATACTTATACAGCATATATTGCTTATATACTTATACAGCATATATTGCTTATATACTTATACAGCATATATTGCTTATATACTTATACAGCAGGTTAGATTCCGGGCTACCACTGTAAAGCAAAAATTGCTGTAAGTGAAACATAACCTTTTTTCACTTCAAATGTATATAAAAGCCTGATAACATGTTTATGCTATTATATATTAAGTAAGCAATAGACCTAAGCCTAAAAAATGCATATCCTGTACACATATTACTTACCTTAAAATATTTTCATCCTTAGTCCTCCTGTAAATGGTCTCTAAGTAGTTGTAACATTAAATTTAGGAATTACAAGGAACACAAGAGAATTGAATACCATGCCACCACTGCTCTTGTGTACACAAATCATAATCAAACATAATAGGAAATTCCATACCTGACAAAGATGCCAATCATTGTGTGCATAGCAAATGAGGAAGCACTGCTAAAATTATTTTGAAATAAGGAGTAGGCAGCATATCCACGATGGAGTTCACACAGGACACCAACCCTGGCAATGTCCAGAGCAGATGTCAGGTGTGAAGGAACCTGGAAATATTCAGGCAGTACAATGAACAGTTTTTTAATATTTCATAACAATCCTTCCTAAAGAATTTGCCAGGGTTAATACTCCGCAGAAATGTCTTAAAAAAAAAACTTGAATGACTTTGTATATGCCCATTGGGAAGAAAGAGGAAGGAAAAAATGAGGGAGAGAAAAGAGAGAAAGTAGAGAAAATAAGAGAAGAGAAAAGATAAGAGCAAGAAAATGGAGAAAAGCTTTCAGAGAGAAACAATAAAATTCAAATAAAAAATAAAGAGTTAAAACAGTAAGAAATTATAGGAACTTCACGTTTGTGCAATTTTTTTTTTTATACTTTCCACACTATCTGCAACTTCCCAACCCAGTAGACTGACCTACCAGAAAGGGCAAGATTACTCAGGACTATCAGCTCACCAGACTTTCAACAACATTGTGATCTTGAATTGTACACCCTGCTTCTGGGTCATGAGAAACTTGCCAGTTTTTACTCAGAGCTTGCCACCACAGAATAGGATACCTTGCTCAAAGGCACAGAGTGAGTAACGTTGCTTGTGATACGTAGTGTATTTTTTAACCAATTTCCACGTTTGAAAATTTTGCTAGATATGTGTTGGATGCGAGTGTTGAATCTTAAGATGCAATGAAGATGAATGATGATAAACCACCATATGATTACACGAATCACATGCTGGATATCCAACAAGCTTACGATTTATGTCAAAACTTTAAGATCAGCTTTGATTTAGCTTTTGCTGCAAAGGTGGTAAAAATGAATTTACGTTTTGAAGTTACTAAAGAGATTTCTACCCACAATAGTAATCTCCACAGACCTGTCACCAAGTGAAAGTCCAGTACTGGGCCATCTCTTAGCAGGAAGCTAATACTGAAGTATTTCTGACATGAAGGGTAGGTTGCAAAAATCTGATTTCGTCCTTAGTCAAAGTTCGATGGGAATATTTACCCAGAGGACATAATTCCACTTCTACAATCCATACTATCATTTTTTTTTTTTCAACAAGTCGGCAGTCTCCCACCGAGGCAGGGTGACCCAAAAAAGAAAGAAAATCCCCAAAAAGAAAATACTTTCATCATCATTCAACACTTTCACCACACTCACAAATTATCACTGTTTTTGCAGAGGTGCTCAGAATACAACAGTTTAGAAGCATACACATATAAAGATACATAACATATCCCTCCAAACTGCCAATATCCCAAACCCCTCCTTTAAAGTGCAGGCATTGTACTTCCCATTTCCAGGACTCAAGTCCGACTATATGAAAATAACTGGTTTCCCTGAATCCCTTCACTAAATATTACCCTGCTCACACTCCAACAGATCGTCAGGTCCCAAGTACCATTCGTCTCCATTCACTCCTATCTAACACGCTCACGCACGCTTCCTGGAAGTCCAAGCCCCTGGCCCACAAAACCTCCTTTACCCCCCTCTCTCCAACCATTTCAAGGATGACCCCTACCCTGCCTTCCTTCCCCTATAGATTTATATGCTTTCCATGTCATTCTACTTTGATCCATTCTCTCTAAATGACCAAACCACCTCAACAACTCCTCTTCTGCCGTCTGACTAATACTTTTATTAACTCCACACCTTTTCCTAATTTCCATACTCCGAATTTTCTGCATAATATTTACACCACTATTGGTAGATAAAAGACTGTTGAGTAGACTTCAGGATGTACATGTTTATAGAGGGGCCACAGATATATCAGATCACTTTCTAGTTGTAGCTATACTGAGAGTAAAAGGTAGATGGGATACAAGGAGAATAGAAGCATCAGGGAAGAGAGAGGTGAAGGTTTATAAACTAAAAGAGGAGGCAGTTAGGGTAAGATATAAACAGCTATTGGAGGATAGATGGGCTAATGAGAGCATAGGCAATGGGGTCGAAGAGGTATGGGGTAGGTTTAAAAATGTAGTGTTAGAGTGTTCAGCAGAAGTTTGTGGTTACAGGAAAGTGGGTGCAGGAGGGAAGAGGAGCGATTGGTGGAATGATGATGTAAAGAGAGTAGTAAGGGAGAAAAAGTTAGCATATGAGAAGTTTTTACAAAGTAGAAGTGATGCAAGGAGGGAAGAGTATATGGAGAAAAAGAGAGAAGTTAAGAGAGTGGTGAAGCAATGTAAAAAGAGAGCAAATGAGAGAGTGGGTGAGATGTTATCAACAAATTTTGTTGAAAATAAGAAAAAGTTTTGGAGTGAGATTAACAAGTTAAGAAAGCCTAGAGAACAAATGGATTTGTCAGTTAAAAATAGGAGAGGAGAGTTATTAAATGGAGAGTTAGAGGTATTGGGAAGATGGAAGGAATATTTTGAGGAATTGTTAAATGTTGATGAAGATAGGGAAGCTGTGATTTCGTGTATAGGGCAAGGAGGAATAACATCTTGTAGGAGTGAGGAAGAGCCAGTTGTGAGTGTGGGGGAAGTTCGTGAGGCAGTAGGTAAAATGAAAGGGGGTAAGGCAGCCGGGATTGATGGGATAAAGATAGAAATGTTAAAAGCAGGTGGGGATATAGTTTTGGAGTGGTTGGTGCAATTATTTAATAAATGTATGGAAGAGGGTAAGGTACCTAGGGATTGGCAGAGAGCATGCATAGTTCCTTTGTATAAAGGCAAAGGGGATAAAAGAGAGTGCAAAAATTATAGGGGGATAAGTCTGTTGAGTGTACCTGGTAAAGTGTATGGTAGAGTTATAATTGAAAGAATTAAGAGTAAGACGGAGAATAGGATAGCAGATGAACAAGGAGGCTTTAGGAAAGGTAGGGGGTGTGTGGACCAGGTGTTTACAGTGAAACATATAAGTGAACAGTATTTAGATAAGGCTAAAGAGGTCTTTGTGGCATTTATGGATTTGGAAAAGGCGTATGACAGGGTGGATAGGGGGGCAATGTGGCAGATGTTGCAAGTGTATGGTGTAGGAGGTAGGTTACTGAAAGCAGTGAAGAGTTTTTACGAGGATAGTGAGGCTCAAGTTAGAGTATGTAGGAAAGAGGGAAATTTTTTCCCAGTAAAAGTAGGCCTTAGACAAGGATGTGTGATGTCACCGTGGTTGTTTAATATATTTATAGATGGGGTTGTAAGAGAAGTAAATGCGAGGGTTTTGGCAAGAGGCGTGGAGTTAAAAGATAAAGAATCACACACAAAGTGGGAGTTGTCACAGCTGCTCTTTGCTGATGACACTGTGCTCTTGGGAGATTCTGAAGAGAAGTTGCAGAGATTGGTGGATGAATTTGGTAGGGTGTGCAAAAGAAGAAAATTAAAGGTGAATACAGGAAAGAGTAAGGTTATGAGGATAACAAAAAGATTAGGTGATGAAAGATTGAATATCAGATTGGAGGGAGAGAGTATGGAGGAGGTGAACGTATTCAGATATTTGGGAGTGGACGTGTCAGCGGATGGGTCTATGAAAGATGAGGTGAATCATAGAATTGATGAGGGAAAAAGAGTGAGTGGTGCACTTAGGAGTCTGTGGAAACAAAGAACTTTGTCCTTGGAGGCAAAGAGGGGAATGTATGAGAGTATAGTTTTACCAACGCTCTTATATGGGTGTGAAGCGTGGGTGATGAATGTTGCAGCGAGGAGAAGGCTGGAGGCAGTGGAGATGTCATGTCTGAGGGCAATGTGTGGTGTGAATATAATGCAGAGAATTCGTAGTTTGGAAGTTAGGAGGAGGTGCGGGATTACCAAAACTGTTGTCCAGAGGGCTGAGGAAGGGTTGTTGAGGTGGTTCGGACATGTAGAGAGAATGGAGCGAAACAGAATGACTTCAAGAGTGTATCAGTCTGTAGTGGAAGGAAGGCGGGGTAGGGGTCGGCCTAGGAAGGGTTGGAGGGAGGGGGTAAAGGAGGTTTTGTGTGCGAGGGGCTTGGACTTCCAGCAGGCATGCGTGAGCGTGTTTGATAGGAGTGAATGGAGACAAATGGTTTTTAATACTTGACGTGCTGTTGGAGTGTGAGCAAAGTAACATTTATGAAGGGATTCAGGGAAACCGGCAGGCCGGACTTGAGTCCTGGAGATGGGAAGTACAGTGCCTGCACTCTGAAGGAGGGGTGTTAATGTTGCAGTTTAAAAACTGTAGTGTAAAGCACCCTTCTGGCAAGACAGTGATGGAGTGAATGATGGTGAAAGTTTTTCTTTTTCGGGACATTGCCCTTAAACAGGACATCTCCACTGCCTCCAACCGTCTCCTCGCTGCTGCATTTACCACCCAAGCTTCACACCCATATAAGAGTGTTGGTACTACTATACTTTCATACATTCCCTTCTTTGCCTCCATAGATAACGTTTTTCGACTCCACATATACCTCAACGCACCACTCACCTTTTTTCCCTCATCAATTCTATGATTAACCTCATCCTTCATAAATCCATCCGCCGACACGTCAACTCCCAAGTATCTGAAAACATTCACTTCTTCCATACTCCTCCTCCCCAATTTGATATCCAATTTTTCTTTATGTAAATCATTTGATACCCTCATCACCTTACTCTTTTCTATGTTCACTTTCAACTTTCTACCTTTACACACATTCTCAAACTCATCCACTAACCTTTGCAATTTTTCTTTAGAATCTCCCATAAGCACAGTATCATCAGCAAAAAGTAACTGTGTCAATTCCCATTTTGAATTTGATTCTCCCAAAATTTAATCCCACCCCTCTCCTGAACACCCTAGCATTTACTTCCTTTACAACCCCATCTATAAATATATTAAACAACCACGGTGACATTACACATCCCTGTCTAAGACCTACTTTTACCGGGAAGTAGTCTCCCTCTCTTCTACACACCCTAACCTGAGCCTCACTATCCTCATAAAAACTCTTTACAGCATTTAATAACTTACCACCTATTCCATATACTTGCAACATCTGCCACATTGTTCCTCTATCCACTCTATCATATGCCTTTTCTAAATCCATAAATGCAATAAAAACTTCCCTACCTTTATCTAAATACTGTTCACATATATGCTTCAATGTAAACATGATCTACACATCCCCTACCTACTCTGAAATCTCCCTGCTCATCCGCAATCCTACATTCTGTCTTACTTCTAATTCTTTCAAATTATAACCCTAGCGTACACTTTTCCTGGTATACTCAGTAAACTTATTCCTCTATAATTTTTACAGTCTCTTTTGTCCCCTTTCCCTTTATATAAAGGGACTATACATTCTCTCTGCCAATCCCTAGGTACCTTCCCCTCTTTCATACATTTTTTAAACAAAAGTACCAACCACTCCAACACTATATCCCCCCCTGCTTTTAACATTTTCTGTCATGATCCCATCAGTTCCAGCTGCTTTACCCCCTTTCATTCTACGTAATGCCTCATGTACTTCCCCCACACTTACATTCTGCTCTTCTTCACTCCTAAAAGATGGTATACCTCCCTGACCAGTGCATGAAATTACTGCCTCTGTTTCTTCCTTAACATTTAAAAGTTCCTCAAAATATTCTCGCCATCTACCTAATACCTCCATCTCCCCATCTACTAACTCCCCTACTCTGTTTTTAACTGACAAATCCATACTTTCCCTAGGCTTTCTTAACTTGTTTAACTCACTCCAAAAATTTTTCTTTTCATTAAAATTTCTTGACAGTGCCTCTCCCACTCTATCTGCTCTCCTTTTGCACTCTCTCACCACTCTCTTTACCTTTCTTTTACTCTCCATATACTCTGCTCTTCTTATAACACTTCTGCTTTGTAAAAACCTCTCATAAGCTACCTTTTTCTCTTTTATCACACCCTTTACTTCATCATTCTACCAATCACTCCTCTTTCCTCCTGCCCCCACCCTCCTATAACCACAAACTTCTGCCCCACATTCTAATACTGCATTTTTAAAACTATTCCAACCCTCTTCAACCCCCCCACTACTCATCTTTGCACTAGCCCACCTTTCTGCCAATAGTGGGTTATAATAAGCGTGTATGCACCTGGAGAAGAGAGAAGTGTAGAGGAGAGAGAGATATTTTGGGAAATGTTGAGTGAATGCGTGGGGAGTTTTGAATCAAGTGTGAGAGTAATGGTGATTGGGGATTTCAATGCTAATGTGGGTAAAAATGTTATGGAGGTAGTAGGAGGTAAATTTGGGGTGCCAGGGGTAAATGTAAATGGGGAGCCTTTAATTGAGCTATGTGTAGAAAGAGATTTGGTAATAAGTAATACATATTTTATGAAAAAGAGGATAAATAAATATACAAGGTATGATGGTATGATGTAGCACGTAATGAAAGTAGTTTATTAGATTATGTATTGGTGGATAAAAGGTTGATGGGTAGGCTCCAGGATGTACATGTTTATAGAGGGGCAACTGATATATCGGATCACTATTTAGTTGTAGCTACAGTTAGAGTATGAGGTAGATGGGAAAAGAGGAAGGTGGCAACAACAAGTAAGAGGGAGGTGAAAGTGTATAAACTAAGGGAGGAGGAAGTTCAGGTGAGATATAAGCGACTATTGGCAGAATACTATCATTATTAATATTAAATTAACATGATGCTAAATCCGTATGGGTCATACACCACCTAGGGAAATGGGAGACAATTGGGTCCAATGCAAGGAGAGGACAGGTCCAATTCCATGGATCAAAAGACTCCCCCTTAGCATCAAGGCACCTCCTACCAGAGGCCTTCAAGCAACAGAACTGGATTCTCATGACCAGCAATCATGAAAAAGGATGACCTACTAGCAGACTATACAGTTAAAAGGATAGATTTATTATGCACCTCATATTGAGCTTGTGGGTCATGGGCAGTAGTTAAAAGACACACAATGAGTCCAGGAACTGGGCCCCCAACAGTTTAACTAAACAAGCTACAGAAGAAAAGAATTATTTACAAATTTATTAATTCGATAGTCCATACAACACAAAGATGTATGTCTGAGATCCAGATAGGCAATCTCTATGGCTGGTTATGAGAAATTATTAAAATTACTGTAATTCAAAAACAGGCAGATGCTATCTCTTTAAATGCTGGAAAGTTATGGATCTGGAAAAGGTTGGCTCCCATACTACTGTTAACTAGGAGCAGAGATCAAATGACCTCTCCCAGCTCCTCCAATCCTCCCTAGCATAAGCAAGCAATATTGTGAAAAGAAAATGTAGTTAAAATTAACCAGTGTCAAAGAAGAACACTTTCATTATCCATTAATGCTGACATAACTCATTTTTGCCAAAATGAACCAATTTTCCAATTTATAACAAAAGCCCTCTGAATGATGGGATTGTATTGACATCTAAGAGGTTTGGTAAATGTCAAGCTCAGGTTAATACCTAACATTAAAGAGCAAAACACATACATTATAAACTGTCTATTCTTTCTACTAGAATTATAAAGACAAAGTCACAGTCCAGATTTTTTTATTCATGTAAAGCACGAGTGCAGTGGAATTTAGTCGTGTGCACAGGTTGACCATTCAGAGTAATATCTGATAACATAATGAATAATTTAGCAACCATACATAAAACATAATATAATAGCTTAGGTCAATTTTATATCAATAAATGTATACAAACCTTAATATTGGAAAGTACAGTGAGGTTATCCACTTGGACAATGTGCCTGGCTAGAGGCCAGAGAAGTGAAATACACAACGAAGAATTTATACAGTTGGCTGTGTGGATGTTTATGAGGATCCATGCATA
The DNA here is from genome assembly GCF_038502225.1 of Cherax quadricarinatus. Taxonomy (NCBI): domain Eukaryota; kingdom Metazoa; phylum Arthropoda; class Malacostraca; order Decapoda; family Parastacidae; genus Cherax; species Cherax quadricarinatus. The sequence goes on from NC_091363.1 coordinate 8,071,396, forward strand.
ATCTTCCCAGCCGCTTGTTATGTAGTGCAAGATGAGCAGGCCCAAATAATTCTCCAATTCCTGAGTCATCTAACAAATACATCAGAAAAATTTAGAAATTAATAAAAGCTATTACTTTCACAAAAAATATATTACAGCTAAATGTGTAAGGCACTAGTGAATAGCATAAGCCATGGTCTAGTCAAACCCACTGATGTTATTGATATCAGCTAGGCCCGCATACACTGTCCATGTACTTGTACAAATAAAGATTATTATTAACTATGTCAAACAAAACCATCTCATCTAACTGTCTCTGTTCTTCCTGTCTTCCTCCAACTCCCACAGAAAATTGATTACTCATCTTGTCCCATTGTATTTCTAATGTAAGTAGCTTCCTGTATCTTCACCATATCTATTCAATCACTCCATGAAAATGAAGCTTGAAATAACAAGTCATACTTTCAAACATGATGGTAAGATTGCTGGAGTCTTTTTTGTCTAATAAATATGCAAGATATCAGGCATGTCTTGCTACTTCTACTTGCACTTAGGTCATGCTACACATGCATGTATAAACATGTATACACCCCTCTGGGTTTTCTTATATTTTCTTACTAGTTCTTGTTTACTTCCTCGTATCTCCAGGGGGAAGTGGAATAGAATTCTTCCTCCATAAGCCATGCATGTCATAAGAGGCGACTAAAATGCTGGGAGCAAGGGGCTAGTAACCCCTTATCCTGTACACATTACTAAAGTTAAAATGAGAAACTTGCATTTTTCTTTTTGGGCCTCCCTGCCTCGGTGGGATGCAGCCAGTTTGTTGAAAGAAGAAAGAAGACCTTTAAACATGTACCATTGCTCATTGGCTACCTTTCTTACTGTGCATATAACTGTAATGAACTGCATAAGAAATCCTACTTAATAGTCGATGTCCAATTCTCAAGAAGTCTTTAAGCATTAGAATTAGTTTGCATTAGACTAGTGGCTTTCTTTTGTATCTAACAATGTTTTATTACATGTAAACATTATCTCTGTACCACATGCTACACAAACAATCAGGTTTTATATTAAGCATAGATATTAAGTGTGGTCCTAGGTACAGTGGAACCTCAAAAATCGAACGTATCACATATCGAACGTTTCGAAAATAGGACCATTTTTTCGGACAAACTGTGTCCCTATTATCGAACGCGCCCCTATTTTCGAACCGCCGGGTACGGGACCTGTCTGCCGCCCGCTCTGTCCACGTCTCCGCGCAGGTGCCGTGAGCAGTCTAGCTTTATTTATGCTTGAGTGAACACTAACCTGCGCTCTCATTCACACATTTTATGATTATTTCGTTGTGTTTAGTGCTTGTGGGACTGTGAAATAAGCTGCCATGGGCCCAAAGAAACTTGCTAGTGGTAACCCTGTGGTAAAGAAAGTGAGAATCACCATAGATGTGAAGAAGGAAATAATGCATTATTATTATTATAATCAAAAAGAAGCGCTAAGCCACAAGGGCTATACAGCGCTGCAGGGTAGGGAAGGAAGCAAGGGAATTGGATGGCAGAAGGGAGGGGGGATGATCAGCAGGTTACAGAAAACAGCGGGGCAGGGGATAGTACGGGGGTAGAGGGTAGCAAGAGATACAAGTAGAAAGGGCTGAAAGTATCAGAATTTGTGAAGTAAGTCAGTCGTTGTCAAAAAGTCAATGAGAGAGTCCGGATGAAAGGTGGGTCCATCAGCGAGAAGGGAAGGTAAAGAGAGAGCAGCGGGGCGAAGACGACGACAGAGGTAAATTCTGCGTGCTCGTTGATAAAGTGGGCAGTCCAACAGAATGTGGCTGACTGATAATGGAGCTTGGCAATTCTCACAGAGAGGAGCAAGACGCCTCTCCATGAGATATCCATGAGTAAGACGAGTATGGCCAATGCGAAGACGGGAGAGAGTAGTCTCCCAACCTCGACACTGGTGATAAGAAGACGGCCAGTAACCTATACTCGGTTTAATAGACTGAAGTTTGTTGCCGAGCATAGTAGACCAACGTTGTTGCCAACGGGTGTGAAGGTGGGAAGATATTACAGCAAAATAGTCCGTACATGGAATACCTCTATAAGAAACTGGTAGGTCATGTACTGCTGACCGCGCAGCAGTGTCTGCCTGTTCATTGCCCTGTACGTCAACATGACCAGGGACCCAACAAAAAACAATATCTTTATGCTTAGTAAAGATGCGGCGTAGCCAAAGTTGGATACGGAGGACTAAGGGGTGAGGTGTATCAAATTTTTGTATAGCCTGTAAAGCACTAAGGGAGTCTGAGACAACCACAAATGATGACACAGGCATAGATGCAATACGGATAAGTGCTGTAAGGATGGCATATAATTCAGCAGTAAAAATACTAGCTGAAGATAGTAAATGCCCTTGTACGACGCTGTCCGGAAACACTGCTGCGAATCCTACGCCGTCAGAAGACTTAGAGCCATCTGTGTACACAGCAATGGCATGAGAATGAGAGTGAAAGTGGTCAAGAAAAAGAGAGCGGGAAGCGACCGTAGACAGTTGGGCTTTCGAGCAAGGGAGGGAGAAAGAACAGACTCGAACAGCTGGAACTTCCCAGGGGGGTAGGGAAAAGTGAGATGCTACATGTACATAGAAAGGTGGTAGTTGAAGAGAAGACAAGAGCGAATGAAGGCGAAGAGAGAAGGGACGGAGTAAGCAGGGGCGGCGAACAAATAAAGAATGTCTACTAATATCAGTGACCATTCTATAAATGGAAGGATTGCGGAGATCATGAGAGCGTACATAGTAGCGCAGGCAATGGGCATCACGGCGATCGGATAAGGATGGAACGTTCGCTTCTGCATAGAGGCTTTCGACAGGGGAAGAGCGAAAAGCACCAAGGCATAAACGTAATCCTTGGTGATGAATGGGGTTAAGGCTAGAGAGAGTAGCAGGAGATGCCGCTGAATAGATCTGGTCACCATAATCAAGTTTCGATAAAATAAGGGTGGAATGTAGGTGAAGGAGGGTTCGACGATCAGCTCCCCACGAAAGATGAGCAAGGGTTTTAAGAAGGTTCAGCCGGCTGTGACAAGTTGCCTTCAGAGAGGTAATGTGAGGTTTCCAGGATAACCTACGATCAAAGAGGAGGCCCAGAAACTTGACTGTATCACGTTCAGGGATACGTGAGCCATAGAGGTACAAAGGATGATCAGAGATGACAGAGCGTCTAGTGAAAGTGATTTGGTGGGTTTTAGTGCTGGAAAATTTAAACCCATGTGTGGTGGCCCAATTGGAAACACGGTCGACTGCATGCTGGAGAGAATCTGTAAGGAGGTGACAGTCAGCGCCTGCACAGGCAATAGCGAAGTCATCAACATAGAGTGATGACCAAATATTTGATGGAAGACTAGAGGCCAAATCATTAATAGCAAGGAGAAAAAGTGTTGTGCTCAGAACACATCCCTGGGGGACACCTTCAGCTTGGACAAAGTCCGGGGAGAGCACATTATTAACCCGAACACGGAAATGCCTGTCAGTTAAAAAGTTCTTAAGGAAGGATGGTAGATTGCCTCGAAGGCCTAAGGAGTGGGCTTGGGCTAAAATATTATACCTCCAAGTTGTGTCATATGCCTTCTCAAGGTCAAAAAATATGGCAATAACTGAGTGGTTATTCGCAAAGGCATTACGAACATACGTATCCAAGCGCAGTAAGGGGTCTATGGTAGAACGTCCCTTACGAAAGCCATATTGACGAGTGGAGAGACTGTTGTGTGTCTCTAAATACCACACTAAACGTCTATTTACTAGACGTTCCATTACTTTGCAAACTGCACTGGTAAGAGCAATGGGACGATAGTGGGAGGTTTCATGTCCCGTAGTGCCTGGTTTGCGGAAAGGGAGAACAATGGCGGATTTCCACAGCTGTGGAAGAACTCCTTGTGACCAAATAAGATTGTAAAGGCGTAATAGGACTGCAAGGGCTGACTGATGTAAATGTTGTAGCATACGAATATGAATGTCGTCGGGCCCAGCTGCCGATGATCGACAAGCTGAGAGTGTTGCCTCCAGTTCTTGAAGTGTAAAAGGCACATTATACTGTTCTTCTCTGAGAGAAGAAAAGTCCAAAGGTGCTAACTCTCTGGCAGACTTTGAGGAAAGAAATGAGGGGCATAGATGGAGTCCCTGAGAAATACGGACCAGATGATTGCCAATTTCATTGGCAACATCTAGTGGGTTTGCTATATCAACACCGGCAACCCGCAGAACAGGAGCCGGGTCAGGAGAATATTTACCACTCAGTTTTCGTACTTTTTTCCAGACTGCACTCATAGAGGAAGCAGAGGTGATGGTGGAGACATAATCTCGCCAGCAAGTGCGTTTAGCGTCACGGATGACACGGCGAGCGATCGCACGCTTCTGTTTAAAATCAAGGAGTCGCTCTGTGGTTCTATTGTACCGGTACCTGCCCCATGCAGCGCGTTTCAAACGTACTGCACGAGCACAAGCAGGAGACCACCAAGGCACGCATTTCTGAGAATGCCTGCCCGAAGTTTGGGGTATAGAATGAGAAGCTGCGGTGAAAACGGAGGACGAGAAGAGGTGTAAAAGCTCATCGATGGAGGACGAAGAAGGAACCTCTTTAAAAACAGTCAGGTGTGAGTAAAGGTTCCAATTTGCCCGATTAAATTGCCAGCGTGGGGTGCGAAGAGGTGGCGAATATGAAGGGGAAGTAAGAATGATTGGGAAATGATCACTGTCATGTAAGTCCGGGAGAACAGACCAAGTAAAGTCTAATGCGGCGGAGGAAGAGCAAACTGAGAGATCTATGCAAGAGAGAGTATGAGTCCGAGGATCAAAATGGGTGTGAGTACCTGTATTTAAAACATGGAGGGGGTGGGTGGCAAGAAAAGCCTCTAACTGAATTCCACGGGAATCACAGTGAGACCCTCCCCAGAGGAAATGGTGGGCATTAAAATCACCAAGTAACAGAATCGGTGGCGGTAATGACGAAACAAGGAAGGCAAAATCCGGAATAGATAATGCCCGAGAAGGAGAGAGATATAAAGAACAGAGCGTATACCACCTATGTAAGTGGATACGGGCTGCTGTGTAATGCAGCGAAGTATGAATAAATAGCTGATGGTACGGAATATCAGTGCGGAGAAGAAGGGCACTTTCATTAAAGGTCCCATCAGGAAAAGGATCTGAAGAATACAATAAATTATAGCCTGAGATGTGAGAAATAACAGCAGAGTGTAATTTTGGTTCCTGTAAGCAAACACCAACAGGGGCAAACTGGGAGAGTAACATCTGAAGCTCACCCCGATTACCCCTGAGGCCGCGTATATTCCACTGTAAAAAGGCCATGATTGGCAATGATAAAGATACTTGAAATCCGCAGGTAAGGGTTCCTACGGACTAGAAGGGTTAGAAAAGTCCACATGCGGAGGCAGTGGAAAATGTTCAAGCAGCGAAGGAACGGTGCGCTGTGAAGAAAGGAGTTGCGCAGATGGAGCAGAGGAGAGAGAAAGAGCGGAAGGTGGATCAGTGTCCATTGATGGTTTGGTCTCTGCAATATATTCAGAGATTGCTTCAAGTGTTTCGGAATTCAAAGATGTCGTATGGGAGACAATATTGGGAATGGTAGGGGGAGGATGAGTAAAGATTGGAACTGTATTGGACTGTACCAAGGTAGGGGGGGGCGAAAGGGTGGAGGGAACTGGAGAAGCGTGGCAGGGGACAGAAGAGACAGGAACCTGGGAGGTGGCAGAAGAGGAAGAAACTTGGGAGGGAACAGGGGAGGAAGGTACATTACGAGGAGGAGGGTGAACCTCTGCACTTGTAACTGAGCCAGTGAGAGGGGAAGAACTAGGGACAGAGACAGGGAGGGTAAAATGAGGAGGTGGAAGATGGGTAGGAGGTGTTACCGGACCTTTTTTTGACTTTTGAGAAGTAGAGGGACGATTGGGAAGAGGTGTCGTACGAGGTCTCGTCGATACTGAGGCTTGTAAGAGAGAACTCGAAGAAGCGAGATTAGACTGAGGCGTTGAAGTAGGGACGTCTGAGCCGAGGACAGCAAAAGGATTAGATACAGGAGTGATTATGGGAGAGGTAACCACAGAGGTGGGTGTAGAAGATGGGATACCAGAAGTGGGGGGACGTTTTGAAACACGGGAATAAGAAACACGTGGGAGTCTCCCTTGGAGGCGGAGATGAGAAACTGCCATGGCATAAGGGAGACCTTCTGTCTCTTTGAGGTAACGGATTTCCCGCTCGTTTAAATAGACCTGACAACGGCGAGAGTACGAAGGGTGAGCCTCATGACAGTTAAGGCAAGAGGGAGATCGATTGCAAGACGTATTAGAATGGTCATCGGCACCACAGACTGGGCATTCGGCGATAGATCTGCAATATTTCGCTGGATGGCCAAATCGCCAGCAATTTCTACACTGTTGTGGTGTAGGGATCACCTTTCGAACTTGTAACCGATGTCCTGCTATATAAACGGAGGATGGGAGTTCTCGGCTGTCAAAAGTTAAACGAGCCACATTGCTAGGGTATCGTCTCCGCCCACGGGCAGGAAGAACGTAAGTGTCTACCTTGAGGATTGGGAGATCTTGGAGTTCCAGCTGTTCTAGAATGTCGGTGCCACATGTCTGGAAATTTTGTTGAACTATGGTATGGGGCAGAATAACGGTACCACTACAAGAATTGAGGGAATGATGTTTTTCAAGGGTGACAGGAACAGTATCTATATGGGAAAGACGAGAGAGCTCACGAGCCTGGGTAGCATTCTGTACGGTAATGATGCGCGTACCGCTCTTAAGAGCATGAAAAGAAATATCTTTACCAACATGGCGTAGGAGTGCCTTGCCAATACTATGGTCAGAAAGATAGGCAGTAGAGGAAGTTGGTCGTAAAGTGAAGAATTTAGTCCACTGTTCAGTCTGAAACTGAGCGTGGAAAGGTAGTGAAGGACGTGTCGATCGTTTCTGAGAAGAACGAGAAGGTGAAGGTGGAGAAGTATCATCAGCAGGTAATTGTCGTTGACGTTTAGGCGTGGGACCAGAGTTGGTCCGACGTGGAACGGGTCGGCGATTTGAAAATTGCCGCACCGTAGAGGGAGAGGCCGGAAGCATAGTCAGAGGAGAGCGAAGGTCTGATAAATCGAAGGAGTCAGTCGAGGCCTCAGTACCTGAAGCGGGTGAGGAAACAGCACCGGCAATAGGTACAGAGGCATGAGGAATGTCTGAAGAGTGGTCCAAAGACGAGGCGGGGTCAGAACGGGGTGCGGTATCAAGAAGGGGCCCGGGGGTACCAGGTTCATGGACTAGGGCTGCCATGGTTAGGTTACTTCTTTCTTTTTGTTTTTAAGAAAAAAAAAGAAAGAAGAAAAGAAAATAAAAATAAAAAAAAGAAAAAAAAAAGGGGGGACCGGGGAGGGATAGTTCCTAGGAGGAATGAAAGGGCCAGAAATCTCCCTCCGCGCCCAAGAGGACTCGACACCGCTAGTAGCGCAGATGCAGCATGGAACCCGTGCCATACCCTACCCTTCATGCCAGTAAACCAGCAATCTGGGATAGCAACCTCACATCTGCCGAGCTACCTCGGTGGACAAAAGAGAGGGCGGCCGGATATCCGCCACAAAGCATACCTCCTTCAGCCACCACCCCCGGAATCCGAAAGGTGGCTTCCAGAGATACACCCGTCGCCCAAAAGACACCCAAAGCTACTCCGGGATACCGGAGAGGGATCGGGACATCCCTAGGCAATCCAGATTCCACGGCAAACTACGCCACCGCCAAGAAACCTCAACGGAATGGGATGGACCCCGGTGTCCTTTCCCCCACCTAGGAACTAGCGCGCCTGTGGGAGAAATCCCAAAGGACAAAAAGAGGAAGGGCAAAAGGGAGGAGTGGGGAGGAGGAGGAGGAAAGGAAAAAGGGGAGGATGGGGAGGATGGGATAGGGGAGGGGAGATTGGGGGGTAATTAGGTTCGGTCTGAGGAAGAAGACCGATAGGTCTAATTCCTCAGACCAAGAGCCTCTTCACCACGCCAAGGAGCCCCCCTTGAAGAGGAGGAAATAATGCAGAAGTATGAGAGTGGTGTGAGACTTGTTGAGCTTGCCAGGATGTATGGGAAAAGCAAGTCGACCATCGGTTCTATTCTGTCAAAGAAAGAACAAATCAAGGAAGCTGATGTTGCAAAAGGTGTTAATATAGGGAGTGGATGAGGTGCCTTCTTCAAAGATTAAGGAGATTTGTGCCAAGTGGAATGATGTCCAAATGTTTGTGCAGAAGTACCACCCTGAGCAAGCTGAAACAAGCCATCGTTGCAACAAGTTCAGTGACAGAACCATGTCCCATTTTAGGGAAATGTTAAAGAGGTGCCAGAAACAGAGGACTGTGGACAGTTATTTTGTGAGACAGGGGTCCAGTGACTCAAGCTGGAGGTCCTAGTGGCATTAAAAGACAGAGAAGGGAAGTAACCCCAGAGAGGGCTTTACCTGAAGTCCTCATGGAGGGGGATTCTCCTTCCAAACACTAACCCGAACTCCCTCTCTCCTCCTCCCCATCTTCCAGATGCCATCACCAATCTTCAATAAAGGTAAGAAAAAATGTTGTATGTAAAACTGTAATTAATCTCTATAAAATGTATTTTTTTGTGTGAATATTTTTGGGTTTCTTTAACGGATTAACTGTATTTCCATTATTTCTTATGGGAAATATTGCTTCGAATTTCAGACTTTTCAAATTTAGAACTAGCTCCTGGAACGGATTAAGTTCGATTTTTGAGGTTCCACTGTAGTAGGTTGGTAGACAGCAACCACCCAAAGGGGTACTACCGTCCTGCCAAGTGAGTGTGAAACGAAAGCCTTTGATTGTTTTACATGATGATAGGATTGCTGGCGTCCTTTTTTCAGTCTCATGAACATGCAAGATTTCAGGTACGTCTTGCTACTTCTACTTACACTTAGGTCACACTACACATACATGTACAAGCATACATATACACACCCCTCTGGGTTTTCTTTATTTTCTTTCTAGTTCTTATTCTTGTTTATTTCCTCTTATCTCCATGGGGAAGTGGAACAGAATTCTTCCTCCGTAAGCCATGCGTGTTGTAAGAGGAGACTAAAATGCCGGGAGCAAGGGGCTAGTTACCCCTTCTCCTGTATAAATTACTAAATTTAAAAAAAAAAAAGAAACTTTTGTTTTTCTTTTTGGGCCACCCTGCCTCGGTGGGATACGGCCGGTTTGTTGAAAGAAAGATTAAGTGTGGTCCTAGGTAGTAGGTTGGTAGACAGCAACCACCCAGGGAGGTTCTACCATCCTGCCAAATGAATGTAAAATGGAAACCTGTAACTGTTTTACATGATGGTAGGATTGCTGGTGTCTCTTTTCTGTCTCATAAACATGCAAGATTTCAGGTACGACTTGCTACTTCTACTTACACTTAGGTCACACTACACATACATGTACACATATATACACACACCTCTGGGTTGTCTTCTATTTTCTTACTAGTTCTTGTTCTTGTTTATTTCCTCTTATCTCCATGGGGAAGTGGAACAGAATTCTTCCTCCGTAAGCCATGCGTGTTGTAAGAGGCAACTAAAATGCCGGGAGCAAGGGGCTAGTAACCCCTTCTGTATAAATTACTAAATTGAAAGAGAGAAACTTTTCTTTTTCTTTTTGGGCCACCCTGCCTCGGTGGGATATGGCGGTTTGTCGAAAAAAAAAAAATTAAGTGTGGTACCTGTAATTGTTTTACACAATGGATGGATTGCTGGTGTCTTTTCTTTGTCTCACACACATGCAGGATAACAGGTACATCTTGCTACTTCTATTACACTTAGGTCATACTACAGAGACATGTACACACATTATTTATTTCCTCTCATCTCCATGGAGAAGTGGAGAAGAATCCTTCCTCTGTATGCCATGCATGTTGTGTATACTGTACATACAAAAAAATAAATTTATATACATGATAACAGCATACAATACTCAGGGAAATTTATAATTAAGATAGGGATAGGCTGTTGGAGAGGCGAAAAATATGAACTTAGGGACACTGCTGGGAGATAGTGGGATAGGCTGTTGGAGAGGCGAAAAATATGAACTTAGGGACACTGCTGGGAGTTCAATTCACATACGAGCCACAGGGATGTTAGAAAGTATTTCTTCAGTCTTGTTGGAAATCATTTAATGTTAGGTTCTATTTCACAAAAACTGTACATGAAGTAAAACTATGTTCAGATTTGAATTCTGCATCCTAAAATTAGTTAGAAACATTTTGAAACATGAACTAAAACTTTCATTGGCCAGCATTATCAGTATTATATTCATGGGAAAGTGCTAAACCCACTGAGGTCATACCATGCATAAGAAATAGGAGGTAATCAGGTTTCATCCAAGGATAGCTCCAATTCCTTTGATAATGAACCCTTCACCAGCATCAAAAGCCCACTTCGAAGGATAATTTAATAAAAAAAATCCACATATCTAAAAAAACGCCTAGTTGTTACTATTATGCCATCTGGTTTTGTAAAAGCTAGAAGTACCTCTGAAAGTTTACATTACCAGTTAGTGTAAATATAACAAAATTAAACTTTATCAGCCAAATTATTCTAGAAACACCTTTTTACAATACCAGTAGATACTAATTCAAAAAATAAAGGAATTCAGAGAAAATTCCTTTACAAATGGTTAGGAAATGTTTAAATATTTCATTTATGCCATACTCATACACAAACTTCCATTACAACATAGATGAATACAGTAAAGTGAATAAGTCAGGTGACAATACAGTAATTACACATTCCAATGACTGTACAGCATTTGAAAAATTCTATCAAAATCTCCCAGATTTGTTAATATCTATTACCAAATCATTATCATTATTCACTATCACTGTCTTGCCAGAGGCAAGGCCATGATAGAGTTGCCAAATCATTCTAACAACCAATAATGTTGAAGACAGCTGCTGTTCCATTGTGTGCTTCTGTAAATTAACATGTCTGAATTATACATATTACTTTATATATGTTCAAACCATAATGAAAACAATCATTACTATGTCCATTATGACTATATCTAGTGGCTTGTCATGTAAACTTATTACAGTATGACTCACAAAATCGTAATGACACGATTGAGACTCTCTGATCGCAGGTTCCATCCCCGCACGTGGTATGGTTTATTACAGTAGCCTGCTAAATTAACAATTTTTAAGACCCCAGTTGCTGAACCAATTATAGTCTTGGGTAATTTTTTTTTTAATCCCTCATCAGGCTGGATAGGTACAATGCATAATAAAATTAATGCAATCAGATCAAATCTTCACACAAGACAAAAAATAGACATAAAATTTACCTCATGTTGAAAGTTGCATGCAGGTAGGTAGCAGATGCCAAGATGAATAAAATTAAAACAATACTTAAAATTGACTGCTAAGGCTGGTTTGGATATAATTACATCACTTTTGTTTCTCTGGTCCTGGTGAGCTGATACTGGGAGCTTCAAGCCTGACACTGAATAGTCACCCTCAGATGACTTTCTTTCTTGAGGGTAAATCTGCTGATTTTTATTCACATGATATGAATGCCCTGCCAAGAGGTTAATTGGAGGAGGCGAGTATCCAAGAATATTTTTCCTATAATTTTTGCTATTACAAGTTTTTCCTTTTCTTCCTACACGTCTAAATTTAAAAGTATTATGTACTCTCTCTGAAAAAAAGGAAGAATCTTCCAATTTTTTCTTCAGTGTAATTATTTTTTTTGGCTTATTGCTTGTTTGACTTGTTACAGGACTTAGAGAATTTCTTGAATAATTCTCAGCTACTGGCTGGTTATTATTTTCAGGCAAATTGCACTCTTCAGAACACTGTCCAACACTAGTCAAGAAATCTTGCTTTACAGGTTCTGGTATTCCTATTATTTTATCAGAGCTGGAAATTTGGTCTCTAGTATTTGGGGCTTCATCTTCCAACCTGCTACTGGCTCTAAATTTCTTATTGCAATTATGACTGGTAGTCAAATGCCATCTGTTTTTACTGGAACCTGAGATAGCTGAGGTATCACATTCATTAATGGTTAAATCATCTACACAGAATTTATCCTTAGATGTATTATACACATTATCATTCCACATTTCTACTGTACTTTCTTGACTAATGTCAGATTCTGTTGTCTGTAATTTTTGATACTCTGAATTATGCTGGCATTCAAATTCCACATCACTGTCCCTGAAATTTTAAACTAAATGAGTATTATATTTTCTAGTTAAATGACAAATAATGAAAAATTATAAATTCTCCCAAACTAAATTTTTTTTTAATTAACCAAACCCACCATAGACATTCTGCCCAACCAGTGTAAAGAACTATGTATAATTCTCTACCTAATGTACTCCTACAACTACATTTTATGAGCGAATGGAAAATTTTACTCTTTGTATTTCACCTATATGTTTTCAGAAAAATAATGTCAAATTTCCACCACATCTTTCAAAAGGTCATGACAGTGATAAATACAGTATACACTTCAAAGTATTTTGCTGGCTAATTTCAACTTACATTCCATCCAAGCTGCTAGCATATATAGAGAGCACATCTCCATTATCTGAGTCAGACAAGCTCTTGGATACCATAGTTTCCACCTCACCTACAAAACAGCAGTAATAACAGCTTTAACATAAATTTCATAAAATTTGATAAAATACAAATCTTTACTTCAAAATTACTGTATAAAACGTACAAATATCAGAGGACCCATATAATAAATAGCATCCTAATTCTTACAGCACTAAGCAATGCCTTACAAAAAAAATATACAATTGCAACAAAAAAAAGAACATGTTGTGGGAACAAAGGTACAGCAAAATCTGGCCATATTCTGTATTCAGTCCTCAGAGATAATGATTACTAAACCTTTAGTGATGCGCAAGTTGCACCCATATTAAATTTTTCAAGCAGTTAACAATATATGTAGATACGTAATTCAAAGACAGTTGAGTAAAGTATGTTACAGATAGTACTGAGGGATTAAGATTACTCTAAGATTGTACCGCTTTTATTATAAAGCTGTAAAATATACAGTAGGTCATCAATATCATTTAAGTAGTTGGATACTAGAAATGAAACCAAAACCGAAACTTTTTAAATCCATTATAAAAGTAAATATTAAGTACTACTGTATATAGCATAATTTTAATCAAGAAGGTCAAGCACTTTAACTAGAACTGAACATTGAAAAGCAGTATAAATAATTGGGACTGGCTAGGATACATTAGGGATGTACTCAGGTATACCATAAAATTGTCAGCTATACGTACTAGTCAAATCGGGCATTGTGTGGCAGAAAAAATAAGCGCCGCCACAGCCAAAATCCGGGTTAGCAAACAAATAGTTTCCTTAAAGTTTCCTCTGTTCATGGGATGTGTAGATATTGTCCTCTGCATCTGTAAGCTCAGAGCCCCATAACAAAGTATGGTAACTTGAGCTTTATAGCTCCAATCTCCCCAAAGCCTGATTTTCTCCACCAAGTCTGGTACCTATTCTTTTCTGCCACATGTCATCATTAAGAAGGCATGAATAACACAAGACCTTACTTTCATATGGTCTCGAAAAAAAAAAAAAATTGTGCACAAGGCAAGGGAGCATTGGAAAAATATCTTTCTCCCTAACCACTACCAATTTCTCAAAAGCTCTCATATTGTGCTGATGAATGCTCAAACACTTAATACAGTGGACCCCCGCCACTTTTTTCTTCAGTGCCAAACGAGGGAAAGAATTGAGCATTTAAACATGGCTGACCGGCATCCAAACAGCCGCTACTGCCAGACGTACAACTAGCGAAGTGAAATTCTCATCTTTACTAACGTTCATCTGTTGACAGTAGCATCATATCTGTACCACCATCATATCACCTGTACCAGTGCTAACGAGAGGGAAACACAGGAGACATCGTCAAATCAACAGTACAAAACTCCAAGGTTATAGGTCGGATATCCCTCAGTGCCAGTCGTGAGAAAGAAGTGAATAGTTAAACAGTCAAGGTTAATGTTTTAGTAGCTGACCTATATTCAGCTGACCAGTGTACAGTGAGAGAATCATAGCAGAAAACGCCAAATATATCTATAAACTCAAGGAAAGTCAGGTTGTAGGTGGTGTTACTCCCCTCAGTGTTTTAAAAATGGCTGAGTCAGCAGAACAGGTCAGGAGACAACACCACCACACAACCCCCGATAAATGGAATTGAGGGGGATTTGGAAGGATAAAACCATGGATTAAACCTTTCTGATCTACCAGAATGGAAAGGAGTTAGAAGTTAATTGAGGAAGCCAGACTGTGAAGTGAGATGGGAAGGGGAGTGTGTAATAAGGGGTTAACTGTAAGGGTTTTGTGAAGTTAAGGGAAAAGTGAGCAGTGAAGAGGGTTTTGAAGAGGAAATTTTACTAGTAATTCAGTGGTGATTGCTAAAGCAGATACTAAGTGTACTAGGGACTGGAAAAGAGAAATAAATATTATTGTATATGAGTAAAAGAGCGAAGAGTGAAAATGGCAGGCATTAGGGGGGTACAGGCTGCCATAATTATATTTATATTTCTTCTTCAATTCCATGAAGAAAGAAATCAGTCATTGGGGTTGGAAAAGGTGAATGGAGTAACAGCGCCCTGGACAGTAAAAGCCCAACAGTTGCCATCCTACCAGAAAAGTAAATGTCACTATCACCACATACCCAAACAAAAACAGTGGCACACAGCTCTTATTGTAGTGCTCTTAAGTGGTGATATCCAAATTAATCCAGGACCTCAAACTATTATGCAGAGGCAAAACAGACAGATAAATGATGGCAAACAGTGTCCAGAATATCGACAAACAGTGTCCAGAATATCTTGCTGTCAATTTTGTCAAGGTTGGGAACCAAAGCAATCATAGTACTAGGGGGAGAGAGCACAACTTTGCAGTACCCACAGTCATTGGCCAGGCTTCAAACACCTTTTATTGTACAGCAATAAAGGAATGGAACAGACTACCCGCACATGTCAAAGCCAGTCATAGCATGAACCAGTTCAAGAAGAGTGCCAAAAGGTGTCTGATGAATGTAGCTACAGAAAGGGAGGGGAATGATTTTCTATTTTTTATCTAACATACGTGTAAATTTTACCTTATTCCTAGTAATGACCCTCGTATTGTAGATAGTCTTAATGACCCTCGTGTAGTAGAGAGTCTTTTTAGTATGATAATAAGATGTTATCTTCATTATAGAATAATACGAAAAATTATAACCTTTATATTACAATAATAAGGTATAAGGACCCCAATGGAAATAAGTCGCTCTGTCTGACTTTTTTGGGTTATCTTAGGTTCTCTACACATATGCTGCTATGTATGATAATTCTATGTACAGTGGACCCCCGGTTAACGATTTTAATCTGTGCAAGAGGGGTAATTGTTATGCGAAATAATCGTTATGTGAATGAATTTTCCCCATAAGAAATAATGGAAATAAAATTAATCCGTGCAAGACACCCAAAAGTATGAAAAATTTTTTTTTTTTACCACATGAAATATTAATTTTAATACACACAAACTGAAAAAGGCATGCACACTTACATGACACTTACTTTTATTGAAGATCTGGTGATGATTGATGGGATGGGAGGAGGGGAGAGCATTATCTTCTTACTGTTTAGAAGGGGAATCCCCTTCCATTAGGACTTGAGGTAGTAAGTCCTTTTCTGGGGTTACTTCCCTTCTTTTAATGCCACTAGGGCCAGCTTCAGAGTCACTGGACTTCTTTCGCACAAGATATCTGTCCATAGTGGCCTGTACCTCTCGTTCCTTTATGACTTGCCTAAAGTGTTTCACAACATTGTCAGTGTAATAATCACCAGCACGGCTTGCAATAGCTGTGTGAGGGTGATTTTCATCCATGAAGGTTTGCACTTCAAGCCACTTTGCACAGATTTCCTTAATCTTTGTAGTAGGCAACTTCTTCAATTTCTCTCTCCCCTCCTCTGAACCAGTTTCCCCAGGTCTGGCCTCTTGCTCTTGAAGTTGATCTATCAGCTCATCAGTGGTTAGTTCTTCATTGTCCTCCTCCACCAACTCTTCCACATCCTCCCCACTAACCTCCAACCCCAAGGACTTTCCCAATGCCACAATGGATTCCTCAACTGGCATAATCCTCTCAGGGTTAGCCTCAAACCCTTCAAAATCCCTTTTCTCTACACATTCTGGCCAGTTTCTTCCAAGCAGAGTTCAAGGTCCTCTTAGTCACTTCCTCCCAAGCCTTACCTATAAGGTTTACACAATTGAGGATATTAAAGTGATCTCTCCAAAACTCTCTTAGAGTCAGTTCAGTTTCTGAGGTCATTACAAAGCACCTTTCAAACAGAGCTTTTGTGTACAGTTTCTTGAAGTTGGAAATAACCTGCTGGTCCATGGGCTGCAGGAGAGGAGTGGTATTAGGAGGCAAAAACTTCACCTTAATGAAGCTCATGTCCCCATAAAGTCGCTCTGCCACGTCTGTAGGATGACCAGGGGCATTGTCTAACACCAGGAGGCACTTAAGTTCTAATTTCTTTTCAGTTAGGTAATCTTTCACATTGGGGGCAAATGCATGGTGTAACCAGTTATAGAAAAATTCCCTAGTGACCCATGCCTTACTGTTTGCCCTCCACAGCACACACAAATTATCCTTGAGGACATTCTTTTGCCTGAACGCTCTGGGAGTTTCAGAGTGATACACTAATAAAGGCTTCACTTTGCAATCACCAGTAGCATTGGCACACATGAGAAGAGTAAGCCTGTCTTTCATAGGCTTATGTCCTGGGAGTGCCTTTTCCTCCTGAGTAATGTAGGTCCTGCTTGGCATTTTCTTCCAGAACAGGCCTGTTTCATCACAATTAAACACTTGTTCAGGTTTCAGTCCTTCACTTTCTATGTACTCCTTGAATTCCTGCACATATTTTTCAGCCGCTTTGTGGTCCGAACTGGCAGCCTCACCATGCCTTATCACACTATGGATGCCACTACGCTTCTTAAATCTCTCAAACCAACCTTTGCTGGCCTTAAATTCACTCACATCATCACTAGTTGCAGGCATTTTTTTAATTAAATCGTCATGCAACTTCCTAGCCTTTTCACATATGATCGCTTGAGAGACGCTATCTCCTGCTATCTGTTTTTCATTTATCCACACCAATAAGAGTCTCTCAACATCTTCCATCACTTGCGATCTTTGTTTCGAAAACACAGTTAAATCTTTGGCAAGAACAGCTTCCTTGATTGTCTTTCTGGTGCCCACAATAGTAGCGATGGTTGATTGGGGTTTCTTGTACAGCTTGACTAGGTCGGCTATACGCACTCCACTTTCATACTTATCAATGATCTCTTTCTTCATTTCTATTGTAATTCTCACCCTCATTGGTGTAGGGTTGGCACTAGAAGCTTTCTTGGGGCCCATGGTCACTTATTTTCCCGAAACAGCACCGAAAACACTGTAATAATACGAAATATTCCGAGTGTATGCTTGGATGTTACCGCGGAGGCTGGCTGGTAAACAATGGGACGGGCGGCACATGTGAGGCTGGCTGAGGGCGCACATTGGACGCGTCTCGGACGAAAATCGTTGAGCGGGTTTTTAATCGGTATGCGCGGCAAAAATTTTGCGATTAAAGTAAGCGGTATGCGAAATAATCGCTATGTGATGCCATCGTTATGCGGGGGTCCACTGTAACTGTATTTGTGTATACCTGAATAAACTTACTTACTTACTTACTAAATCCACCATATGAAGCATTTGAACGCAAAAATTTTGTCTCGCCTCACGTGATTCGTCTGGGACGCGTCCCACGTGTGGCCTCAGCACCAGTGTTTACAAGCCAGCCAGTGCGGTTGAATCTATGCATACATTTGGTACATTTCACATTATCCCAGTGTTTTTAGTTTACCTGGAGTTTACCTGGAGAGAGTTCCGGGGGTCAACGCCCCCACGGCCCGTTCTGTGACTAGGCCTCCTGGTGGATCAGAGCCTTGTAACTGCAAAATAAGTCACCATGGACCCCAAGAAAGCTTCTAGTGCCCTACATCATATCTTGTATACTTATTTATCCTCTTTTTCTTAAAATATGTATTACCTATAACTAAACCCCTTTCTATACAAAGTTCAATCAAAGGGCTCCCATTATCATTTACACCTGGCACCCCAAACTTACCTACCACACCCTCTCTAAAAGTTTCTCCTACTTTAGCATTCAGGTCCCCTACCACAATTACTCTCTCACTTGGTTCAAAGGCTCCTATACATTCACTTAACATCTCCCAAAATCTCTCTCTCCTTTACATTCCTCTCTTCTCCAGGTGCATACACGCTTATTATGACCCACTTTTCGCATCCAACCTTTACTTTAATCCACATAATTCTTGAATTTACACATTCATATTCTCTTTTCTCCTTCCATAACTGATCATTTAACATTACTGCTACCCCTTCCTTTGCTCTAACTCTCTCAGATACTCCAGATTTAATCCCATTTATTTCCCCCCACTGAAACTCCCCTACCCCCTTCAGCTTTGTTTCGCTTAGGGCCAGGACATCCAACTTCTTTTCATTCATAACATCAGCAATCATCTGTTTCTTGTCATCCGCACTACATCCACGCACATTTAAGCATCCCAGTTTTATAAAGCTTTTCTTCTTCTCTTTTTTAGTAAATGTCTACAGGAGAAGGGGTTACTAGCCCATTGCTCCCGGCATTTTAGTCGCCTCATACGACACGCATGGCTTACGGAGGAAAGATTCTTTTCCACTTCCCCATGGACAATAGAAGAAATAAAGAAGAACAAGAGCTATTTAGAAAAAGGGGAAAAACCTAGATGTATGTATATATATATGCATGTGCGTGTCTGTGAAGTGTGACCAAAGTGTAAGTAGGAGTAGCAAGATATCCCTGTTATCTAGCGTGTTTATGAGACAGAAAAAGAAACCAGCAATCCTACCATCATGCAAAACAGTTACAGGTTTCTGTTTCACAGTCATCTGGCAGGACGGTAGTACTTCCCTGGGTGGTTGCTGTCTACCAACCTACTACCTACGTCTAATATACGTTCACAAATGTGGTGATATTATTTATACAATTATTACAATATTGCATAACAGTAAATCTTCTAATTTTTGGTTTGAATGAAAATTCATTATGTGAATAAAAAATCTAAGTGGAATTAATTTGTAAAGCCTGAAAACATAACTAATGAACAGAGGAAATGCTAGTTTAGTGCCAGGAATGCCTGCACTGTTTATTCTGGACCCTATTTTGAAATTGGAATATTTTGACCTTTGTGTTAAATTGGCCAAATTACCAATTTCCGATCACTTTATTTTGTAGTTGAAACCAGTTGACTTGGCGATTTCTTGTGCTCAATCGATAGAACAGAAGTAATACTAGTGAAATAGCTAAGAATTTGGTCAACTGGAATAATGTAATTGGCCTAAAATGGGAGTCAAAATCAGCAAAATCGCCGATGCGTAAATATCACCGGGACATCAAAGTTCGTGAGAGCATAATTTCGTCAATTCTCCATCAAATTTCGTACTTTTTATTTTATTACCTTCACAAAAAGATTCAGTACCATTTCATAAAAAATAAAAAAAAAAAAATTAAATTCTTGGACCCTTTGAAATTTGGCCTCTGGACCCTGCAAGGATTAACTAATTCGATAGTGTAAAAAGTCTCTACTAGACTTATCAAAACCATGTAGCATCACCTGATAGAATATTCAATTCTCCTGTATTCATTTTAACTCATATAATGACCATATGAACTATGTATTATTGCCTTACTATTCTTAAGTTAATCTTTAAGTTTGCCCGAAATACTCAGCATACAGAGGGGCTTTTGGCATGTACACCCAACTACTATATTCCACTGTACTGTACAACCATGTAATTTCTCAAAATAAAAAATCTAATCTAATAATTGGAAGAATATGCTGCTGCAAAACAATGCTTCTGCTCACCCAACAGCTGACACCCAAGCATCACCATATGCTTTTGCAAAACTTATTTGCCACTCAACCACAGCTACATCAGTCTATGGATTTAAGAGTGTCTGGTAATTAGGAGTCTAAAGATGAATTATCACAACAGCATATTGGATGACTTTATAGACTTTAAAGTGGCCCTGAGAATTTTGATAAGGAATTCACAATTAAAAATGCACCATATTAAACAGCCAAGAAATGTTATTACTACTGTACTTTTATTGTGAAGAATAATGGAGATAAGATATGGCTTGCTAGCATGTTCTTTGATGATTGCCTACTACATTGTTTATTTTAATGTTGTGAATTCTGAAGGCTTCCTTGTAAATGTGTCCTGCTTAGAAACTTGACATGACTCATGACAACTGACATTGAAAAATGACTTATGGTAATATTTCCGGTCATCAAAACTCAATGACAACAGATACTGCTAATTTAGTCTTGAACCCCAATGAAGTGATGGAAGTGGCAAGCAACCAGTTGATGAAAGTACATATGAATGGATGCCCCTGAAGCATTACAGTTTATTCTGATAATCTCATATCAGATATGAAGTAGAAATATTTCTTTCATAAGCAGCAAATCCAGCATATGTATAAGATGAGGAATGAGTATTAAAGAGACCTCAGCCATTTTAGGAAATTACAAATACCCACAGTGGATGTAAGAGACCATTACTGTAATCTAGTCTCTCTTGACATAATGTTCATTTGAGCTCCATCTACTTCTGCCACCCCAGATATTTTAAATACTATGTACATCAACTGTACCATATATACAACAGTGAAGGCAAATTACTCTCCACAAATTTGAATACAAAACCCCATAGGGCAAGGGAAGCCTATTACTGCTCAATTAATATTGTAATTTAAAGGTTCAGCTAGGTAACTAGAGCTTAAAAAGAAGTTGGACAAGTACAACTGAATACATAAATGCAGTTATATAGAATAAAAAAAAAACAATTAAACAACTTACTTTCATCAAAATTTTCAGTGTTTGACTCTGGCATTTTCATTGGAGGAATGAGCACAGATTCTCCACAAGATGTGCTAGGGAAACCATCAGACCCACCACCACCAGGAAATACTGCATCACTTTCATGACTTGTAACTTCATCTTCTTTCTCTGCACTTTGTAATACATTCACATTTTTTACACTCAGCAAGTCTGTGATCTTGAAGTGCTTATTTTTTAGAATATCCATAGTGAAGTCAGACCCACTGCTAGTTGTACATGTACCCAAATCCATTTTAACCAAATGCCCTTTCAAATCTGTATTCTCAGTGGTTTTATGAACTTTGCCAGTCATCTGATTTATAGTTTGGCTAATATCACACACCTGTGGATCACTGTTCTGCACAGTTACTTCATCTACAGATTTTTCAGTGCATATACGATTGACAGTATCATGACCAAAATTACTAGCAAATGTGCATTCTTCTGTGCCTTTATTATCTGTTGGAATGTCAGACTGTTTCTTATGACCATTTCTATACCTTTTTGAATGTGTACTCTTTTCCTTGTTCAATGAAGCTTCAGAACAATTAACACTTCCAGTTTTTAATGTAGGCTGTAAGAATGCCTCACAACCAACTTGTTCTTCTAACAATCCACTTACACTGTCCTGACATACTTTTGTCTTTTTAGTTTCTGAAGCATCACATGCTACTAGTGAATGAAGCTTTCTCTTCCATCCATGTCTAATTTTATAAGATGATGTAGAACGGTGTGGACAATAGTCAATGATAGCCTGATCAACTTTTTTATAACTTTCATTAATAACAGTACTGGATTCATTCATCATGGTACCTGAAAGTATACTGCTGACTGAAAATTTCTTAACAGTTGAGTTACTAGCAACACTAAAACTTGGTGAATTATGGGTAGTCAGTGTAATACCAAGTTCCTCAATTCCTTTCTCATGGCTGCTAATGCTCCTGGTACCTTCGGCTCCAAGTTCATCAAAGTGAGTTCTCAAATGGGAATCACATTCATTACCTGAAACAAAAAAATTAGATTTATCTTTAAGCAATTTAATTTCTTCGACTTCTGCATTATCAGTCTGTTTACATTCTAATGTTTCATTTATGTCACCAAATTGCAACAGTTCATATTCACTCTCAATTTCCTGTTCAAGCAGTTCTGCAATGTGCCTTTGTGACTGACTTGAAGATTCAATTAATGTATTATAGCAATCTTTCAAGAGTTTCTGTCTCCTAGCCTGCACAGCTTCATGCAAAAATTTCTTGTTTACTGATCTTTCCTTGCCCTCTGGAATTCCTATTATGTGCTTCAATGAGGTTCCAGTCTTTCCACTGTATACAACCTCATTTCCAAATCTTGCATGTTTATTCTGAAACTTGCACTGTAAATTCCCTCCATTAACTGTTCTTTTTCTGGTAATCACATTACTTGTTCTTTTCCTTGCTGATACAGACATTTCTTTGACTGTATTTCTTTTAACTGTTTCAATTTGTTTATGCTTTTCTTTTCTAATATTCCTTGACCACTTTGCTGTTCTACAGTCAATAGGTTTTCTTGAACTTCTACCTATTAACTGCCTCTCCAGATGATATTTATTTTTATTTGTACTTGATGCACTCCTGGTATAGTGGTTAATATGGTTAACTTTCCCTATCTTATCATTATCCACTATTATTTCCTTGTTACTAACACACATCTTTCCATTTTCATTTGGTAATCTAAAATCATATATTTTTCTTTTACTAATGGCAGGGTTTCTATCAAACTGGATATCTTGATCACTCTTTTTACATTGAACCATCTTTGTTGACAAAATACCTTTTATTATTGGTAGCATCTCTCTCAAATTGGTTTTCCACTGTTTTGTTTTGTCAAGCTTTCGCTTTAAAACATTTCGTTTGAATACACATCCTCCAAGCTGAGGCCAGATTACACACTGCTTCATCCCCAAATTCCATTTCCAATAAAAACTAGTTTTATCTCCATGTAAACTGCACGGAGAGTTATGCAGTTTGTGTGTCGGTGGCATGAAAATGTGTTTGGAAGTGAAACCACTCTGCAAATACATAATTCTCTTTAGTTTGACACACTTGGGAGCTGGTCCAGCCTTTACTCCAGGAAACTTGATACGTGACCCCTTGTATCGAGCCATACACGACTCTGCTACTTGAATGGGCGAAGCTGCTGATGTAACACCATTTACCCCTGAAGAACTAGAGAATGTTTGATTCCTTTCAATATTTTTATTTGTATCCTCTGGCTGATTTTTGTTTTTATTTGGTGGAATTTTAAAATCAGATAACCTTGCATCTTCAATATCATCTAAACCCACAAAGAAATGTGAAAATTGATCTTCACTATTGAAATCAGAGGGTAATTTTGACATTTTTTGTGAATAGAGCACCTTTGGTTTGCTGCTACTCTTCTTAGGTGACAATATCTCACATTTCTTATTACACTTGGCAACTTTTTGTGAAAAATTTTGCTCTGATTCAACAGCTGTTGTCTGCATTTTACATTCTTCAAAATACGATATACAGCTTTCATGTTTGGTACTTGCTTCTTTGTCCATTTCTAAAAAAAATTCTTTCATATCTGCAGTGCCACCTTTTTCAGACTTTGATCCAACTACAGCACATTTGAAAGATTTAAGTGACTGAGTCAGATCTGCAGATGTGCTGCAAACAATGGTGTTAGATTTACCAAACATTACTTTATTGAAACATTTTCTTTGATACCTCAATGTTAAATTGCCATTTAGGTGGTCTGTGATGGTTCTGAATGTATAATTGTTGGCCCTCCTGGAAATAATCGTGTTATGTGAAATTCCTGGAGCCGAAACACGAGAGTCATCACTCTCAGTTTTTGCATCTAGCTCATATTCCATCCTTCCTGAAAATGGCAATTCCCGCTCTGTATCATATCAGGCCCTAAAAGAGAAGAATATTTGTAATAAGATACTGAACAAGATAAAAAGAATTATAAGATAATCATTATTATATTCAAATGAAAGCTCCAAAACCGTAAGGACCATAGAACACCTAGGGAATGGGCAGTAGTAATTAGGTATGATCCATGGAAGGAAAAACAACTTCAATTTCTTGGACCAAGAGCTTTTTGCCAGCATCCTTGAACAGGATGTCTTCAGATAATCTAAGAAAAACACACAATCCTAATTCTTTAACTGCTATAAACTATAAAAACCATGTGAACTTATTATTTTTAATAAAAAACAAAACAAAAAATAATTATGCAGCATTAGTTATGGGTATTTAAGTCCCATCTTCCTAGAGTAAGAGGATATCCAACATGTCAAGTACCAGAGAACTTATTTGGAGACTTGATTTGGAGCAGCAGCATTATTATTACCATTTTACTTGGGGGCTTTGGGGGGGGGGTTGAGAAAATTTGAGGGGAGCATTAGCCCCCCCTCCAAGCCTTCCCCTTAGCACCACCCTTGGGAAACACTTAACTCATATGGGCCATACAGTGCCTGGAGAATTAAAATTATAATTATTTATTTGAAATGAATACATTTTGAGTTTCATCTTATAATAACGATATGATCTGATAAAATCTAAGGCTCCAAAGAAAGCTTCTGATCAAGTAAATGCATTTCAGGCAAAGTAATCATAAGGCCTGCTTCCTACATATATCCAGAACTAGAATAATTTTTAAGTCAGTATAGGTTGGGGAATTCATTACAATCATAGGCGCATTAAGACAGGATGCAAATGAAGACCTAGTCAATTATAAATTACACTGAAAGTTCATCAATTCAATGGCCTGCATATTATGAAGTGGATGAAATGAGGTGTTGAAAGTAAAGCATGAGAATTTACAGACACTGGATATAACATTTATGCGAGATTTAAGATTTAATAGGAGCTCTTAATCAATATTAGTAAAGATGTTTGTAGATGGGGAACTTTTGTCACTTACAGGCAGCAAGTTCCAAACTTTTGGGTCTTTTATCTGCATAAAGTTTTTGAACAGGTCGAGTCATACGCATGGAATGTCTAATACTTGTTCTTTATAATGTATCCATGTGTTTTGTTGCAGCCTTCCAGATTGGGGTTCTGGTGGCCTGGTGGCTAAAGCTCTCGCTTCACACGGCGAGGGTCTGGGTTCGTGTTTCTTTACACCTGTTGTCTATGTTTACCCATCAGCAAATGGGTACCTGGGTGCCAGTCAACTAGTGGGGGTTGCAGCCTGGAACACTGACCTAATTTGCCCAAAATGCTCAGGATAACAAGGGGCTTTCTATATAGTAGTATGTCACCGATGTCAGCTAGGCCTGTATACCATGTATGTACAAGTACTTGTAGTAAATAAGTAAGTAAGTAAGTAAGTTTATTCAGGTATACACAAATACAGTTACATAGAATTATCATACATAGCAGCATATGTGTAGAGAACCTAGGATAACCCAAAAAAGTCAGACAGAGTGACTTATTTCCATTGGGGTCCTTTACTTATTTCCATTGGGGTCCTTTACTTATTTACTTATATTATGGAATTTAAGCTCTGGGTTAATGTCTGTATTGAGTGTCCTGTAGACATAGTGTGCACATATATAGTGTGAATATTATGCATGTTAAGCAGCTTTAAGCTTCTGAATAAGAGATTTTTTTTGTCTGGAGCCATGGGAGGTAATCAGGACTGATTCAAGGGATAGTTAAGTCTAATTCTTTGGATCCAGAGGTCACCAGCATTAAAGAACCTCCCTAAGGGGTCAGTTTCATGCACATTTACAGAAGTCACTGTGTATAATACCGGCAGTGATCACCACTTTAATGACCTAGTATATAAGAACATTATTATTATTATAATCAAAAAGAAGCGCTGAACCTACAAGGGTCATACAGCGCAGATATATAAGAACATAAAGAAGCACTACTGCAGGCCTACTAGCCCAGGCTAAGCAAGGTCAAGTCACACCCACTCATGTATTTGTCTAACATATTTTTTAAAGCTACTCAATGACTCGACTCAGGAGCTTGTTCCACTCATTCATAACTCTTCATTACCAATTATTATTATAATCAAAACTAAGCACTAAATCACCAGGGTCATACAGTGCTGCTCTTATTACCAAACCAATGCTTTCCTATATCCTTTCTAAATCAATGTTTATTAGCCTGCAATATATTCATGGAGAAGTACTAAACAAGTAAGGATCATACAGTACCTGGAGAATAAGACGTAATCAGGTTTGATCCGAGTAAGGGGGGGGGGTTGATTAACTCCAATCCCTTGGATTAAGAGCGCTTGATTTAAGGCCCCCTCACCCCCTCCTTGAAGGAAGATTTCCTAGGCAATGTGACATGCGTCTACGTAGACACCTTCCACAGTGTCTCACCCACACTGACCTGACATGAGGATGGCTGCCAGCGGAAGTTATTACTTCTAATAATGGTTATAATCGTAACTTTTTAGAGGGGTGGACCGGTAAGCCAGTGGAAGGCCTCGGTCACATGACCAAAAAGCTCCAGCTGTGGGTCATCCTATAACTAAGACCCATATCAGAAAATACTTGTCCTGTTTCCTGACAAACATTATACCTACCTACCATTAGGGCTGCATGTGGACACAACACGCTGGCTGCTTAATGGAGTTTCAAGCCTATCGGCTACACTAAGGCCATTAAGGCAACACAATTTCACCGCCAGACAAGAGTAATTTCTAAAACAGGAAGTAAAGTATACTCTTAGAATATATATATACACTGATAGAAACATATATCTCGGTGGTGTGAGAGTACATACCTGGTGTGAGAGTGAGTACAGAAGAGTACTGCACAGTAACCAACCCTCACTACAAATGGCCGCCACCACACATATCAACCTCATTTAATTATTTCATCATTTACATTAAACAATGTGATGTTAAGTTTATTATCATTTACCTTAACAATCTTCAAGAGAAGTAGTGTCTAAGAAAGACAAGTAGACCTCAGCAGACAAGTCTTGAGTCCCGACTTGTGGGCCATAACCTTCATTACAATGAAATTCTTATTTTCATTGAAACAGCAGTTTAAAGCTTTTTATAATGATAACATTAACAACATCATTATTAAAACACACACTAATGATATAAAACGATTTGACATAGGACAACACAAACAAAAAATAATATGATTAATTTCCATTCGGGATCTTCTTTTTACAATATTTCATGCATGTCTTCCTCATGTTGAACATAAGAACATAAGAACATAAGAACGAAGGAACACTGCAGAAGGCCTACTGGCCCATGCGAGGCAGGTCCAAGTCTCATACCGGCTTAAGCCAATGCACCCAACCTAGTCAGGTCAGGTCACATTGACTTAAGGGAGGAACACGGCAACCGACCTGTTAGCACAAGCTATCAGGTCTAACTCACACCCACCCACATCTACTCATGTATTTATCCAACCTATTTTTAAAGCTACACAACGTTCTGGCCTCTATAACGGTTCTTGGGAGTTTGTTCCACTCATCCACAACTCTATTACCAAACCAGTACTTTCCTATATCCTTCCTGAATCTGAATTTTTCCAACTTAAACCCATTGCTGCGAGTCCTGTCTAGGCTAGATATTTTCAGCACACTATTTACATCCCCTTTATTTATTCCTGTCTTCCATTTATACACCTCAATCATATCCCCTCTAATTCTACGTCTTTCTAGAGAGTGCAGTTTCAGGGCCCTTAGTCTATCCTCATAGGGAAGGTTTCTGATACATGGGATCATCTTTGTCATCCTCCTTTGTACATTTTCCAGAGAATTTATATCCATTCTGTAATACGGTGACCAAAACTGTGCAGCATAATCTAAATGAGGCCTAACCAAGGATGTATAGAGTTGAAGAACAACCTGAGGACTCCTATTATTTATGCTTCTTGATATGAAGCCAAGGATTCTATTAGCTTTATTGCGAACACTTATGCACTGTTGTCTTGGTTTCAGATTACTGCTAACCAGAACTCCTAAATCTTTTTCGCAATCCGTAATATTAAGATCTACATTATTTAGTTTATATGTGGCATGGTTATTGTCCTGTCCAACATTTAGAACTTTGCATTTGTCTATATTAAACTGCATCTGCCACTTCTCCGACCACTGCATCAGTCTATTCAAATCTTCCTGGAGTGCTCGAATGTCCTCGTCAGAATGAATTCGACGGCCTATTTTGGTGTCATCGGCAAACTTGCCGATGTCGCTCTTTATGCCCTCATCTATGTCGTTTATGTAGATTGTGAACAGCAGGGGGCCCAACACTGACCCCTGTGGAACACCGCTCGTGACGCTTCCCCACTCTGATTTCTCCCCATTTATGCAAACTCTCTGCTGCCTATTTGTCAACCATGCCTCTATCCAGGAAAAAATTTCTCCTCCTATTCCATGTGCTTTAATTTTCCTCAATAGTCTCTGATGTGGGACCCTGTCAAAAGCCTTACTGAAGTCCATATACACAATATCATATTCATTACCATGATCTACCTCCTCAAATACCTTAGTGAAAAAAGTTAATAAATTCGTAAGGCAGGAACGCCCCTTTGTAAAACCATGCTGAGATTCGTTGATTAATTTATGCTTTTCAAGATGGCTACGAACTGCCTCGGCAATTATTGATTCCATAAATTTTCCCACTATGGAGGTTAGGCTTATTGGTCTATAGTTCGAAGCTAAGGACCTGTCACCTGTTTTGAAAATAGGTATCACATTTGCCATTTTCCACTTATCTGGCACCATGCCAGTTTGTAGTGATATGTTGAAAAGATTAGCCAAAGGTGTGCTAAGCTCCTCTTTACATTCCTTTAGAACCCTTGCATACAGTTCATCAGGGCCTGGGGATTTGTTAGGTTTTAATTTATCTATTTGCCTAAGGACCATGTCACGTGTGACCCTAATAGTGCACAGTTTATTATCGTCCTGTTCTACATAATTTATCATTACTGGAATATCGCTGGTGTCCTCCTGTGTAAAAACTGAGAGGAAGTATGTGTTAAAAATTCTACACATTTCCTTATCACTGTCAGTGAGCTGACCCGAGGAACTTTTGAGTGGGCCTATCTTGTCCCTGATCTTACTTCTGTATACCTGAAAGAATCCTTTTGGGTTAGTCTTCGATTCTTTTGCAACTTTAACCTCATAATCTCTTTTTGCTTTTCTAATTCCCTTTTTAATTTCTCTCTTTAACTGAATATATCGATTTCTTAATTGCCCCTCTCCTCTTTTGATTTGCCTATATATGCCTCTCTTTTGACCAATCAGATATTTTAATCTATTGTTCATCCATTTAGGATCATTTTTGTTTGATCTGATTTCCCTATTTGGAACATAATTTGACTGAGCAGCTAGAACTATGCCCTGGAAAGCATCATATCGGCAACCATCACCACCTACCTGACCCTTAGTCAGGTCATTCCAGTTCAGCCCACCTAAGTAATTTTTCAGTCCTATGAAATCAGCCAAGCGAAAGTCAGGGACGGAGACTTGATTGCCATTATTAGGGGAATTCCATGATATATTAAAACTGAGTGATTTGTGATCACTCTCCCCAAGCTCATCATTAACCTCAAGATTATTAATTAGTGTTTCCCTACTGGCAAGAACCAAGTCAAGGAGGTTATTTCCCCTAGTTGGCTCTGTCACAAACTGTTTTAAAAAACAATCCTGGATCGTATCAAGAAAGTCACCCGACTCTAAATTTCCTGTCAAATTGCTCCAGTCAATCTGTCTATAGTTGAAATCTCCCATTAGCACAACATTTTCGTATGTAGATGCCTTACGAATTTCGTCCCATAGAAGTTTACTGCACTCCCTATCAACAATTATATATATATATATATATATATATATATATATATATATATATATATATATATATATATATATATATATATATATATATATTATATATATATATATATATATATATATATATATATATATATATATATATATATATATGCGTGTGTGCGTGTGTACTCATCTATTTGTACTCAGCTATTTGTGGTTGCAGGGGTCGAGTCACAGCTCCTGGCCCCGCCTCTTCACCGGTTGCTACTGGGCCCTCTCTCTCCCTGCCCCATGAGCTCTATCATACCTCGCCTTAAAACTATGTATGGTTCCTGCCTCCACTACATCCCTTTCTAGGCTATTCCATGGCCTGACTACTCTATGACTGAAGAAATACTTCCTAACATCCCTTTGATTCATCTGAGTCTTCAACTTCCAATTGTGACCTCTTGTGTCTGTGTCCCATCTCTGGAACATCCCGTCTTTGTCCACCTTGCCTATTCTGCGCAGTATTTTATATGTCGTTATCATGTCTCCTCTGACCCTCCTGTCCTCCAGTGTCGTCAGGCCGATTTCCCTCAACCTTTCTTCGTAGGACAATCCCCGTAGCTCTGGGACTAGTCTTGTTGCAAACCTTTGCACTTTCTCTAATTTCTTGACGTGCTTGACTAGGTGTGGATTCCAAACTGGTGCTGCATACTCCAGTATGGGCCTGACGTAGATGGTATACAGAGTCTTAAACGAATCCTTACTGAGGTATCGGAACGCTGTCCGTAGGTTTGCCAGGCGCCCGTATGCTGCAGCAGTTATCTGATTGATGTGTGCCTCAGGAGATATGCTCGGTGTTATACTTACCCCCAGATCTTTTTCCTTGAGTGAGGTTTGCAGTCTTTGGCCATCTAAACTATATTGTGTCTGCGGTCTTCTTTGCCCTTCCCCAATCTTCATGACTTTGCATTTGGCAGGGTTAAATTCAAGGAGCCAGTTGCTGGACCAGGCTTGTAGCCTGTCCAGGTCTCTTTGTAGTCCTGCCTGATCCTCATCCGATTTGATTCTTCTCATTAACTTCACATCATCTGCAAACAAGGACACTTCTGAGTCTATCCCTTCCGTTATGTCGTTCACATATACCAAGAACAGAACAGGTCCTAGGACTGACCCCTGTGGAACCCCGCTTGTCACAGGCACCCACTCTGACACCTCGTCGCGTACCATGACTCGTTGTTGCCTCCCTGTCAGATATTCTCTGATCCATTGCAGTGCCTTTCCTGTTATGTGTACCTGATCCTCTAGCTTTTGCAGTAACCTCTTGTGAGGAACTGTGTCGAAGGCCTTCTTGCAGTCCAAAAATATGCAGTCAATCCACCCCTCTCTCTCTTGTCTTACTTCTGTCACCTTGTCATAAAACTCTAGTAGGTTTGTGACACAGGATTTTACTTCCCTGAAACCGTGCTGGTTGTCAATTATGCACTTGTTTCTTTCCAGGTGCCCCACCACTCTCCTCCTGATGATCTCTATGACCTTGCATACTATACACGTTAGTGATACAGGTCTGTCGTTTAGTGCCTCATGTCTGTCTCCCTTTTTAAAAATTGGGACTACATTTGCCATTTTCCATACCTCAGGGAGTTGCTCAGTTTCAAATGATGTGTTGAAGATCTTTGTTAATGGCTCACACAATATCTCTGCTCCCTCTTTAAGGACCCATGGAGAGATGTTGTCTGGTCCCACCGCCTTTGACGTGTCAAGTTCGCATAGCAGCTTCTTCACCTCCTCCTTGGTTATACGTACCTCATCCAGCACTTGCTGGTGCGCCCCCCAGTTCTGATTTCTTGGAGTCCTATTGGTTTCCACTGTAAATACCTCTTTAAATCTTGTGTTGAGCTCCTGACAAACCTCTCGGTCGTTTCTTGTGAATTCCCCATCACCCTTCCTCAGTCTGATTACCTTGTCCTTGACTGTTGTTTTCCTCCTGATGTGGCTGTACAACAGCTTCGGGTCAGTCTTTACTTTTGATGCTATGTCATTTTCATATTGTCTCTGAGCCTCCCTTCTTATCTGTGCATATTCGTTTCTGACTCTTCGGCTGATTTCTTTATTTTCCTGAGTTCTCTGTCTTCTGTACCTTTTTCATTCTCTAGTACACCTAGTTTTTGCCTCCCATTTGCCTTCCCATTATTTCTGTTTCCCTTGGGAACAAACCTCTCCTCTGCCTCCTTGCATTTTGTTGCTACATAGTCCATCATTTCTTGTACTGGTTTTCCTGTCAGTTCCCTCTCCCACTGAATGTCTTGAAGGAAGTTCCTCATGCCTGAGTAGTTCCCCCTTTTGTAGTTTGGTTTTTCCCAGCCTATTCCTGCTACTCTCTCCACTTGGAGCTCAACTATGTAGTCGAAGCACAGAACCACATGATCACTAGCTCCCAGGGGCCTTTCATACATGATACCCTCGATGTCCGAACTACTCATGGTGAATACAAGGTCCATCCTTGCTGGTTCATCCTCTCCTCTCTCTCTGGTAGTGTCTCTAACATGTTGATGCATGAGGTTTTCCAGTACCACATCCATCATCTTGGCTCTCCATGTTTCGGGACCCCCATGGGGCTCCAGGTTTTCCCAGTCAATCACCTTGTGATTGAAATCACCCATAACTAGTAACTTTGCTCCCCCCATGTGTGCTCTCCTGGCCACCTCGGCTAGTGTGTCGATCATTGCTCTGTTGCTCTCATCGTATTCTTCTCTTGGCCTCCTGCAGTTCTGTGGTGGGTTGTACATTACTGCAATTATCACCTTATGTCCCTCAGACTGGATTGTTCCTACTAAGTAGTCCCTTTTGCCCATGCCATCCATTCCTTCCATTTTCTCAAAACCCCACTGGTTTTTAATGAGCCGTGCAACTCCTCCTCCCCCTCTCCTCCCTCTGTCTTTCCTGAGGATTTGATATCCGGATGGAAAGATTGAATCTGTTATTATTCTGGTGAGTTTTGTTTCTGTGAGTGCTATTATGTCTGGGGATGTCTCTTTGATTCTTTCGTGCCACTCCTCATACTTGTTTGTTATTCCATCTGCATTTGTATACCACACCTTCAACTTCTTTTATAAGACTGTGGTCTGGGAGGTATATTGGGGTTGGGGAAGTGGGAGACCTGGTAAGGAACTATGGGTTGTTGCTGTGGGGGTGGAGTTTGTAATGTAGTGGGTGGGGGCATTGGATGTGGCATGGGTGTTTTGATTAAGAGTGTTTGGTTGCACTGGGGTTGACCTGGTTGGGAGGCTTCTATAGGAAGTTGTGAGGGAGGCTGTATTTGATCTTCTTCCTGGGTCTGGGATCTCCTGTCTGTCTTCTCCATCCCCTCTCTTTCCTCCTTTCGCCTTTGTACCATCTCTCTCAGTTTCTGCCTTTCTTCTTGTGTTCTGCCGCGGTCGAGATACACCTTCCTGTATGCCGGCATGTCCCTTAATCGTGCTTTCTCCTGCAGGATCCTGGTCCGAGTCGCTTCTGCCTTGAAGGTCACTCTCACTGGCCGGGTTCTTTTTTTTACAAACCCCCCTATTCTCCGAAAATTTTCCAGCTGGGTCATGTCGTCTTCTCCTATTGCTTTCATGATGCTTTCAATTGCTTTTTTTCCCCTTGTTTTCTTGCTTCATATGTTTCTCCTTCAACTTCCTGTAGCCCATACACAAAGACTGACCTCACCCTTTCATTCTCCCACTGCATATACCTGTGTATCCCCTCATTTAATTTGGTTTCCTCCAATGCAGCTTTCCTTTCATCAGTTTCACTGGCTAATGTACTTGGGCTCAGTGGCCTGTCATTTTCCCTTCTCGGCTTTCCTTGGGCTCTGTTGTTGTCTGTTAGGGCCTCCACATAAAGCTTAGCTCTTTCATTTGCTACAGTCTCCTCTGATAGAGCTTCTCCATACAGTTGTGCCCCTTCTTTCCCTACAGTCCCCTTATTTGTGGCTGAGGTAGCAGTCTCTGTTGTCAATCCCAAAATGTTCTTTAGTTCTTTAGGCTGTTTCAGATTTTTCAATTCCTCTTCTAAACTCTGTATCCTAGCTTCTGCTGCATTGACATGCACCTCCCACTTCCTGCTTTCCATATCTATCCTCTCTTCCATTCTCATGCTAAGTTCTTCTAGTTTCTTTTCCCATTCATGATCCCTTTTTATGAGCACTGCTGCCCAATCTTCCTTTGCAGTTTCCTCCTCCTGTCCCTTGGTTTTTCTTGTTGCTCTCTGGCAACCCATTTTCGTTTTATCCTGATTGCCTCAGAGTGGGAAACCTATGTAGTTCTGCATGTTAGGTTAGTAGTGTGTATGTCAGAGTGTGGAGGGGGAAGTAGTGGAGGAACTGTGGCTATGTAGGAGAGGAGTGGGGAGGGTTTAGGGTGAACGGGGGAGGGGAGTGTGATCGAGGGAGGGGAGGGATCAGGGGAAGTAGTGAGATGTCGGTGGGGGAGGGGGGGAGTGTATGTGTGTGTGTGTGTGTGTGTGTACTCACCTATTTGTACTCACCTATTTGTGGTTGCAGGGGTCGAGTCCTAGCTCCTGGCCCCGCCTCTTCACCGGTTACTACTAGGCCCTCTCTCTCCCCGCTCCATGAGCTTTATCAAACCTCGTCTTAAAACTGTGTATGGTTCCTGCCTCCACTACGTCATTTTCTAGGCTATTCCACTGCCTTACAACTCTATGACTGAAGAAATACTTCCTACTATCTCTCTGACTCATTTGTGTCTTCAACTTCCAATTGTGGCCTCTTGTTTCTGTGTCCCCTCCCTGGAACATCCTGTCTTTGTCCACCTTGTCTATTCCACGCAGTATTTTATATGTCGTTATCATGTCTCCCCTGACCCTCCTGTCCTCCAGTGTGGTCAGGCCGTGTGTGTGTGTGTGTGTGTGTGTGTGTGTGTGTGTGTGTGTGTGTGTGTGTGTGTGTAATTTTGTGTGTAATTTTGTGTGGAATTATGTGTGGGTTTATTATGTACTGAAAGGTTGTGCGTTGTAATGTTGGTTGGCTTGTGCGTTGTAATGTAAGTCTCAGTGGTCCTTGGCTGCCCACAACTTCTTGTGACCTGACCCCCAACCTCCTGGGACTTACCGGCACGTACTTACAGTGTGTGTGTGTGTGTGTGTGTGTGTGTACTCACTTAGTTGAGGTTGCAGGGGTCGAGTCCAAGCTCCTGGGCCTGCCTCTTCACTGGTCGCTACTAGGTCACTCTCCCTGAACCATGAGCTTTATCGTACCTCTGCTTAAAGCTATGTATGGATCCTGACTCCACTACATCGCTTCCCAAACTATTCCACTTCCTGACTACTCTGTGGCTGAAGAAATACTTCCTAACATCCCTTTGATTCATCTGTGTCTTCAACTTCCAACTGTGTCCCCTTGTTACTGTGTCCAGTCTCTGGAACATCCTGTCTTTGTCCACCTTGTCAATTCCTCTCAGTATTTTGTAAGTCGTTATCATGTCCCCCCTATCTCTCCTGTCCTCCAGTGTCGTCAGGTTGATTTCCCTTAACCTCTCCTCGTAGGACATACCTCTTAGCTCTGGGACTAGTCTTGTTGCAAACCTTTGCACTGTGTGTGTGTGTGTGTGTGTGTGTGTGTGTGTGTGTGTGTGTGTGTGTGTGTGTATGTGTGTGTGTGTATGTGTGTGTGTGTATATATGTGTGTGTGTATGTGTGTGTGTGTGTGTGTGTGTGTGTGTGTGTGTGTGTGTGTGTGTGTGTGTGTGTGTGTATGTGTGTGTGTGTATGTGTGTGTGTACTCACCTATTTGTACTCACCTATTTGTGGTTGCAGGGGTCGAGTCACAGCTCCTGGCCCCGCCTCTTCGCTGATTGCTACTAGGTCCTCTCTCTCCCTGCCCCATGAGCTCTATCATACCTCGCCTTAAAACTATGTATGGTTCCTGCCTCCACCACATCACTTTCTAGGCTATTCCATGGCCTGACTACTCTATGACTGAAGAAATACTTCCTAACATCCCTTTGATTCATCTGAGTCTTCAACTTCCAATTGTGACCTCTTGTGTCTGTGTCCCATCTCTGGAACATCCCGTCTTTGTCCACCTCGTCTATTCCGCGCAGTATTTTATATGTCGTTATCATGTCTCCCCTGACCCTCCTGGCCTCCAGTGTCGTCAGGCCGATTTCCCTCAACCTTTCTTCATAGGACAATCCCCGTAGCTCTGGGACTAGTCTTGTTGCAAACCTTTGCACTTTCTCTAATTTCTTGACGTGCTTGACTAGGTGTGGATTCCAAACTGGTGCTGCATACTCCAGTATGGGCCTGACGTAGATGGTGTACAGAGTCTTAAACGAATCCTTACTGAGGTATCGGAACGCTATCCGTAGGTTTGCCAGGCGCCCGTATGCTGCAGCAGTTATCTGATTGATGTGCGCCTCAGGAGATATGCTCGGTGTTATACTCACCCCCAGATCTTTTTCCTTTAGTGAGGTTTGCAGTCTTTGGCCATCTAAACTATATTGTGTCTGCGGTCTTCTTTGCCCTTCCCCAATCTTCATGACTTTGCATTTGGCAGGGTTAAATTCTAGGAGCCAGTTGCTGGACCAGGCTTGTAGCCTGTCCAGATCTCTTTGTAATCCTGCCTGATCCTCGTCCGATTCGATTCTTCTCATTAACTTCACATCGTCTGCAAACAAGGACACTTCTGAGTCTATCCCTTCCGTTATGTCGTTCACGTATACCAAGAACAGCACAGGTCCTAGGACTGACCCCTGTGGAACCCCGCTTGTCACAGGCGCCCACTCTGACACCTCGTCGCGTACCATGACTCGTTGTTTCCTCCCTGTCAGATATTCTCTGATCCATTGCAGTGCCTTTCCTGTTATGTGTGCCCGATCCCCTAGCTTTTGCAGTAACCTCTTGTGAGGAACTGTGTCGAAAGCCTTCTTGCAGTCCAAAAATACGCAGTCGATCCACCCCTCTCTCTCTTGTCTTACTTCTGTCACCTTGTCATAAAACTCTAGTAGGTTTGTGACACAGGATTTTCCTTCCCTGAAACCGTGCTGGTTGTCAATTATACACTTGTTTCTTTCCAGGTGCCCCACCACTCTCCTCCTGATGATCTTCTCCATGACCTTGCATACTATACACGTTAGAGATACAGGTCTGTAGTTTAGTGCCTCATGTCTGTCTCCCTTTTTAAAAATTGGGACTACATTTGCCATTTTCCATACCTCAGGGAGTTGCCCAGTTTCAAATGATGTGTTGAAGATCTTTGTTAATGGCTCACACAATATCTCTGCTCCCTCTTTAAGGACCCATGGAGAGATGTTGTCTGGTCCCACCGCCTTTGAGGTGTCAAGTTCGCATAGCAGCTTCTTCACCTCCTCCTTGGTTATATGTACCTCATCCAGCACTTGCTGGTGTGCCCCCCTGTTCTGATTTCTTGGAGTCCTACTGGTTTCCACTGTAAATACCTCTTTAAATCTTGTGTTGAGCTCCTGACAAACCTCTCGGTCGTTTCTTGTGAATTCCCCATCACCCTTCCTCAGTCTGATTACCTGGTCCTTGACTGTTGTTTTCCTCCTGATGTGGCTGTACAACAGCTTCGGGTCAGTCTTTACTTTTGATGCTATGTCATTTTCATATTGTCTCTGAGCCTCCCTTCTTATCTGTGCATATTCGTTTCTGGCTCTTCGGCTGATTTCTTTATTTTCCTGAGTTCTCTGTCTTCTGTACCTTTTCCATTCTCTATTACACCTAGTTTTTGCCTCCCTACACCTTTGGGTGAACCAAGGACTCGTTCTGTTCTTCCCATTATTTCTGTTTCCCTTGGGAACAAACCTCTCCTCTGCCTCCTTGCATTTTGTTGCTACATAGTCCATCATTTCTTGTACTGGTTTTCCTGTCAGTTCCCTCTCCCACTGAATGTCTTGAAGGAAGTTCCTCATGCCTGAGTAGTTCCCCCTTTTGTAGTTTGGTTTTTCCCAGCCTATTCCTGCTACTCTCTCCACTTGGAGCTCAACTATGTAGTCGAAGCACAGAACCACATGATCACTAGCTCCCAGGGGCCTTTCATACATGATACCCTCGATGTCCGAACTACTCATGGTGAATACAAGGTCCAACCTTGCTGGTTCATCCTCTCCTCTCTCTCTGGTAGTGTCTCTAACATGTTGATGCATGAGGTTCTCCAGTACCACATCCATCATCTTGGCTCTCCATGTTTCGGGACCCCCATGGGGCTCCAGGTTTTCCCAGTCAATCTCCTTGTGATTGAAATCACCCATAACTAGTAACTTTGCTCCCCCCATGTGTGCTCTCCTGGCCACCTCGGCTAGTGTGTTGATCATTGCTCTGTTGCTCTCATCGTATTCTTCTCTTGGCCTCCTGCAGTTCTGTGGTGGGTTGTACATTACTGCAATTATCACCTTATGTCCCTCAGACTGGATTGTTCCTACTAAGTAGTCCCTTTCGCCCATGCCATCCATTCCTTCCATGTGTGTGTGTGTGTGTGTGTGTGTGTGTGTGTGTGTGTGTATATGTGTGTGTGTGTATGTGTGTGTGTTTGTGTGTGTGTTTGTGTGTGTGTGTGTGTGTGTTTGTGTATGTACTCACCTAATTGTACTCACATAATTGTGGTTGCAGGGGTCGAGACTCAGCTCCTGGCCCCGCCTCTTCACTGATCGCTACTGGATCCTCTCTCTCTCTGCTTCCTGAGCTTTGTCATACCTCTTCTTAAAACTATGTATGGTTCCTGCCTCCACTACTTCACTTGCTAGGCTATTCCACTTGCTGACAACTCTATGACTGAAGAAATACTTCCTAACGTCCCTGTGACTCGTCTGAGTCTTCAGCTTCCAGTTGTGACCCCTTGTCCCTGTGTCCCCTCTCTGGAACATCCTATCTCTGTCCACCTTGTCTATTCCCCGCAGTATCTTGTATGTCGTTATCATGTCTCCCCTGACCCTTCTGTCCTCCAGTGTCGTCAGTCCGATTTCCCTTAACCTTTCCTCGTACGACATTCCCTTGAGCTCTGGGACTAGCCTTGTTGCAAACCTTTGTACTTTCTCTAACTTCTTGACGTGCTTGACCAGGTGTGGGTTCCAGACTGGTGCTGCATACTCCAGTATGGGCCTAACATACACAGTGTACAGTGTCTTGAACGATTCCTTATTAAGGTATCGGAACGCTATTCTCAGGTTTGCCAGGCGCCCGTATGCTGCAGCGGTTATTTGGTTGATGTGTGCCTCCGGTGATGTGCTTGGTGTTATGGTCACCCCAAGGTCTTTCTCCCTGAGTGAGGTCTGTAGTCTTTGTCCACCTAGCCTATACTCTGTCTGCAGTCTTCTTTGCCCCTCCCCAATCTTCATGACTTTGCATTTGGCTGGATTGAATTCGAGAAGCCAGTTGCTTGACCACATGTCCAGCCTGTCCAGGTCTCTTTGCAGTCCTATGTGTGTGTATACATATGTGTGTGTATACATATGTGTGTGTGTGTGTGTGTGTGTGTGTGTGTGTGTGTGTGTGTGTGTGTGTGTGTGTGTGTGTGTGTGTGTGTGTATGTGTGTGTGTGTGTAATTATGTGTCGAATTATGTGTGGGTTTATTATGTGTCTGAAAAGTAGGTGGCTTGTGCTTGGAGTGTAATGTGGATTCTCAGTTGTCGCTTGTGTCCACAACCTCTTTTGACCTGACTCCCACCCTCCTGAGACTTACGCTCACCTACTTACAATGTTGCCTATGCTCGACCTGCTTATAGTAAGTTAATTGCCTTGTTCAATGGATTACCATTTGCTATTCCTTATTGAATACTTGAGTGCCTATTCTTTATCGTGCTATGAGAGTTAGACCATTCACATTCAGCTTGGCGGTTAATTGGAACCTGGAACCCCACACCCAAACAACCACTCATAGGTGATACAGTACTTGTAGTGCAGCTGTAGCACTGTAGATTGTCCAGCTCGATGTGACGTCCTGGCGTAGATCCAGCTCGATGTACGTCCTGGCGTAGATCCACCTCAATTTCTTCTCGTTAATAATGTACCCTATTCACTGTATTTCTCTCACTGGTCGCACGATTGTTTCACTTTATTATCTTTCTTGGGTGACACTTGACAACGTCGCCTTACACACTAGCCTGCCCACTCTGCGCCAGCAATTCCAGGAACAGCTGTTAAAATTGACCACTGTCTGAAAAATCTGCCAGCTCCTGCACCCAACATATTGCTCCTGGGGGATTTCAACTTAAGGCACCTAAAATGGAGGAATATAGCAAATAATATTGTTGCAGTAATAACACCAAGAGGCAGCTCTGATGAAAACTCACACTCACACGAGCCTTTAAATCTCTGCACAAAATTCAATTTAAACCAGCAAATAATAGAACCTACTAGACTGGAGAATACACTAGACCTCATTTTCACTAACAATGATGATCTGATGCGAAATGTCACCATATCAAAAACAATATACTCAGATCACAACATAATTGAGGTTCAGACATGTATGCGTGGAGCCCCAGACAGACATAGTGAGACTAGTCACGAGGGAGCATTCACCAAATTCAACTTCAATAACAAAAACATAAAGTGGGACCAAGTAAACCAAGTCCTAACCGATATAAGCTGGGAAGATATACTAAGCAACACAGACCCCAACTTATGCCTAGAACAGATTAACTCGGTGACACTCGATGTATGCACAAGGCTTATTCCTCTAAGAAAAAGGAGTAGTAGATGTAAAACAGAAAGAGACAGGCGCTCCCTTTACAGGCGACGGAAAAGAATAACAGAGCGGCTAAAAGAGGTCAATATATCTGAAATGCGTAGGGAGACACTGGTCAGAGAAATAGCAAGCATCGAACTTAAGCTAAAGGAATCTTATAGGAGTCAGGAATCGCGGGAAGAACTAAAAGCCATAAATGAAATCGAAAGAAACCCAAAGTATTTCTTCTCCTATGCCAAATCAAAGTCGAGAACAACGTCCAGTATTGGGCCCCTACTTAAACAAGATGGGTCCTACACAGATGACAGCAAGGAAATGAGTGAGCTACTCAAGTCCCAATATGACTCAGTTTTTAGCAAGCCGCTAACCAGTCTGAGAGTCGAAGATCAAAATGAATTTTTTATGAGAGAGCCACAGAATTTGGTTAACACAAGCCTATTTGATGTTATCCTGACGCCAAATGACTTCGAACAGGCGATAAATGACATGCCCATGCACTCTGCCCCAGGGCCAGACTCATGGAACTCCGTGTTCATCAAGAACTGCAAGAAGCCCCTATCACGAGCTTTTACCATCCTATGGAGAGGGAGCATGGACACGGGGGTCGTCCCACAGTTACTAAAAACAACAGACATAGCCCCACTCCACAAAGGGGGCAGTAAAGCAATAGCAAAGAACTACAGACCGATAGCACTAACATCCCATATCATAAAAATCTTTGAAAGGGTCCTAAGAAGCAAGATCACCACCCATCTAAAAACCCATCAATTACACAACCCAGGGCAACATGGGTTTAGAACAGGTCGCTCCTGTCTGTCTCAACTATTGGATAACTACGACAAGGTCCTAGATGCACTAGAAAACAAAAAGAATGCAGATATAATATATACAGACTTTGCAAAAGCCTTCCACAAGTGTGACCATGGCGTAATAGCGCACAAACTGCGTGCTAAAGGAATAACAGGAAAAGTCGGTCGATGGATCAATAATTTCCTCACTAACATAACACAGAGAGTAGTAGTCAACAGAGTAAAGTCCGAGGCAGCTACGGTGAAAAGCTCTGTTCCACAAGGCACAGTACTCGTTCCCATCTTGTTCCTCATCCTCATATCTGACATAGACAAGGATGTCAGCCACAGCACCGTGTCTTCCTTTGCAGATGACACCCTAATCTGCATGACAGTGTCTTCCATTGCAGACACTGCAAGGCTCCAGGCGGACATCAACCAAATCTTTCAGTGGGCTGCAGAAAACAATATGAAGTACAACGATGAGAAATTTCAATTACTCAGATATGGTAAACACGAGGAAATTAAATCTTCATCAGAGTACAAAACAAATTCTGGCCACAAAATAGAGCGAAACACCAACGTCAAAGAACTGGGAGTGATCATGTCGGAGGATCTCACCTTCAAGGACCATAACATTGTATCAATCGCATCTGCTAGAAAAATGACAGGATGGATAATGAGAACCTTCAAAACTAGGGAGGCCAAGCCGCCCATGATGACACTCTTCAGGTCACTTGTCCTATCTAGGCTGGAATATTGCTGCACACTAACAGCACCTTTCAAGGCAGGTGAAATTGCTGACCTAGAAAATGTACAGAGAACCTTCACGGCACGCATAATGGAGATAAAACACCTCAATTACTGGGAGTGCTTGAGGTTCCTAAACCTATATTCCCTGGAACGCAGGCAGGAGAGATACATGATTATATACACCTGGAAAATCCTAGAGGGACTAGTACCGAACTTGCACACGAAAATCACTCACTACGAAAGCAAAAGACTTGGCAGATGATGCAACATTCCCCCAATGAAAAGTAGGGGTGTCACTAGCACGTTAAGAGACCATACAATAAGTGTCAGGGGCCCGAGACTGTTCAACTGCCTCCCAGCATACATAAGGGGGATTACCAACAGACCCCTGGCAGTCTTCAAGCTGGCACTGGACAAGCACCTGAAGTCGGTTCCTGACCAGCCAGGCTGTGGCTCGTACGTTGGTTTGCGTGCAGCCAGCAGTAACAGCCTGGTTGATCAGGCTCTGATCAACCAGGAGGCCTGGTCACAGACCGGGCCGCGGGGGCGTTGACCCCCGGAACTCTCTCCAGGTAAACTCCAGTTATGAGGTCTAAATAAATACATATATAGAACTTATTTAAAAACGTTAACAAATATTTTTACATAAGTTTCTCCGATGGGTGTTGAGTGATTACTGCCCACAGCATGGTAGCCGGGTAACTACCGTCTTCAGGAGGGTATTGGGTAACTACCGCCAAGAGGATGGGTGGGGTAGCTACTGCCCACAGGATGGGCGAGGTGACTACCACTAACATGATAGATGTGGTGTATAATAAAGGGACTCGGGAGAGCGCTGTACACTAGCGCCGATGATAACTTGAAATTCTAGTGTAGGAAAGAGAAGTGTCCAGCTCCAGTTTGAGTGTCGATGTAGTCCCGGCCCGGGACCCGGGGCTTGTCCATCAGGTGACCCGGAGGAGAGAAGAGGGCCAAGTGAAGAGTCTGCACATCTTTATGGGGTTTACGACAAATCAATGAAGTTGAAATGACCGTGGTAGATCCAAGCAAGTGTGAAAGTGTTAAAAAGTGTGTAATGTATTGCATTATTATGCGAGTAAATTACCTGCATGAGGTTTACAGGATATTACCTGAATTATTAAGTGCAAGTAATTTGGGTGAGATAAGTAGAACTTAAGTCACAGTAGGTCACCGAACTGTAGCTCCCTTGATGCCCACTTCTTCACCATTCTCAGTTAGACCTGACATTAAATTAATAACAATATTAAAACCAGCTACTCTGGTAAATTAAAATTTTGGACTGTATATGATTAGGCTTGCTGGGTACATAAAAGAAATTCGTATTACCACTTACCATTTAATTACTATATATGGATCCCACCACAACACCGGCCTGACACAGACCCTAAAATGGTCAGCTAGAGATCTAAATGCAAGGAATGATGGTGCACTTCCCTGCGAGTGATGGTCGTATCCCTTATCTTCCACCATCCATGTAATTC
This sequence comes from Cherax quadricarinatus, assembly GCF_038502225.1. Taxonomy (NCBI): domain Eukaryota; kingdom Metazoa; phylum Arthropoda; class Malacostraca; order Decapoda; family Parastacidae; genus Cherax; species Cherax quadricarinatus. The sequence goes on from NC_091363.1 coordinate 8,114,926, forward strand.
TTGAGGTCCCGCAAATTTCCTGTACCAATTCTTCAGCAGGGGACATTATCACAGGTTCCTATCACAAATTCAGGCCGAGAAACCCCAATTTGGCCAAGAAGACGCCAGAATATTGGCTGAATTTTCCACCAAAACCAGTTTACCTGCAGTTTACCTGGAGAGAGTTCCGGGGGTCAACGCCCCCGTGGCCCGGTCTGTGACCAGGCCTCCTGGTGGATCAGAGCCTGATCAACCAGGCTGTTACTGCTGGCTGCATGCAAACCAACGTACGAGCCACAGCCCGGCTGGTCAGGAACCGACTTTAGGTGCTTGTCCAGTGCCAGCTTGAAGACTGCCAGGGGTCTGTTGGTAATCCCCCTTATGTATGCTGGGAGGCAGTTGAACAGTCTCGGGCCCTTGACAATTATTGTATGGTCTCTTAACGTGCTAGTGACACCCCTGCTTTTCATTGGGGGAATGTTGCATCGTCTGCCAAGTCTTTTGCTTTCGTAGTGAGTGATTTTCGTGTGCAAGTTCGGTACTAGTCCCTCTAGGATTTTCCAGGTGTATATAATCATGTACCTCTCCCACCTGCGTTCCAGGGAATACAGGTTTAGGAACCTCAAGCGCTCCCAGTAATTGAGGTATTTTATCTCCGTTATGCGCGCCGTGAAGGTTCTCTGTACATTTTCTAGGTCAGCAATTTCACCTGCCTTGAAAGGTGCTGTTAGTGTGCAGCAATATTCCAGCCTAGATAGGACAAGTGACCTGAAGAGTGTCATCATGGGCGGCTTGGCATCCCTAGTTTTGAAGGTTCTCATTATCCATCCTGTCATTTTTCTAGCAGATGCGATTGATACAATGTTATGGTCCTTGAAGGTGAGATCCTCCGACATGATTACTCCCAGGTCTTTGACGTTGGTGTTTCGCTCTATTTTGTGGCCAGAATTTGTTTTGTACTCTGATGAAGATTTAATTTCCTCGTGTTTACCATATCTGAGTAATTGAAATTTCTCATCGTTTAACTTCATATTGTTTTCTTCAGCCCACTGAAAGATTTGGATGATGTCCGCCTGGACATTCCACTACATCATTTGAGGCATTAAGCAGTTCTGTGCAAACAAGTGACTCTGCAATGTACAGACCAACCCCCCCCCCTTTTGCCTGTTCACTCTGTCACATCTGTATAGGTTGTAACCTGGGATCCATATTTCGTTGTCCAAGTGATCCTTTATGTGAGTCTCAGTGAAAGCCGCGAACATTGCCTTTGCCTCCGCAAGCAGTCCACGGATGAAAGGTATTTTGTTGTTTGTTGCTGGCTTTAGACCCTGTATATTTGCAAAGAAGAATGTCATTGGACTGGTGGTATTGTTGGTACTAGGGGGGGGGATTTTTTTTCCAGCATTAGTATCTGTATCTGTTGGTTTGGAGTGGAGGCCATCTACTGTGGTTCCACTCCAGGAATGACTGGATTTGGTGTACGATTTCTGCCATTTCCTGCCAGTTTTTTTTCCTTCCTGGCACTAAAAAACCTCTCCCTCTTGAGTGGCTGTGGCTACCCAGGTTTTCCCATGGCCTGGATGTTTTGTATCTTTTTGTCCCCTTTAGATGGTGTGCCTGGCAATTTAAGTTACAGCACAGTCTTTCCTGTACTGAAGAGGTACACATTTCAGGATGAAAAAGCTTACAGGAAGGGAGTTTGCATTTTCCTGTTGTCATATGGGCACGGCATTTTCTAGGGTGGTCATAGTTGCACGTCCCGTCTGTTTTTCCAGATTTCCCATGTCTGCAGATACCAAGTGCATAGTATGTGCACAGGCTTGGTTTCCGTTTGCCTTGGGTTTCTGTGACTGTATTCCCTGTTGGTGCATGTTTACCTGTCTTATTCCTATCCTCCCTATCACCAACAATGGAGCTCCCACCAGTTGTTTTTGCTAATATATCCTCACTATTGCTAGTGGAGTCCTCTTGTTTGCTATTTCCTGTGGTATTTGTAGTTTGCAATATTGGTTTTATCTTTGACTACACTTGTTTCCCCATTACGGCTTCTGTCCCCTATGAGGTCATTTATATGTATTGGCGTCATCCCTGTGGCGTCACTCCCCTGTTGTTCCACCCCCTCACTCGAAATTTCTCGAAGGGTCCAAATAGCATCACATTTTAATATGTAATTATTATATTTTTGAAATTTAAACGTGCTGAATTTAAGAAAATTCAAAATTTTCCACACCACCTATTACAACCCAGGATACCAAATGGCCTGTTATCCCGGGTGTAATGGGAGCAAAATAAACACAGCAGAAAAAGTTTAGACATATTATCCTTCACAAATTTAGAACAGCAATATGTACACTATGTACAGTGATAAGTATAGTGCACTCCACGGTAAGCAAGGCAGAAATAGAAGCCACAAGACCGTGCTTCAACCAGCTCTAGAATGGGAATGACAAGGGCAGACAGGAGAGTGGTACCCACATAACCTCTGCGATTGCCAAAACCATCTTCTTATTGGCTAGAACCTGGTCACTAGTTGAACGATGGGGCCCCATCATCAACTCTTAGCAACCTGGTTCACTGGTTGGGGGAGATAGCCTGTAAATGAGGGTGTGTACATGCGCCGAATAAAGGTTACGTACTCTTTGCATGCCACACCACCTGCCATACACAGGACAGTGCAAGATAGTCACCCAGCTGTGTTCAGGGTAGGCCCGGTGGATAAATCTATATATAAATATTTGCATTGTAAATTATGTATAGGCACTATCGGGACCTGATTGGTCTTCGTAGGTCCTAAAAAATAAAACTATAAATGTTTCCATCATACAGAGCATTCCAATACCTTAGTAAGGAATCGTTCAAGACACTGTGTGCGTCAGGCCCATACTGGAGTACGCAGCACCAATTTGGAACCCACACCTGGTCAAGCACGTCAAGAAATTAGAGAAAGTGCAATGGTTTGCAACAAGGTTAGTCCCGGAGCTATGAGGAATGTCCTACGAAGAAAGGTTAAGGAAAATCGGCCTGACGACGCTGGAGAACAGGAGGGTTAGGGGAGACATGATAACGACATACAAAATACTGCGTGTGTGTGGAATAGATAAGGTAGACAGAGACAGGATGTTCCAGAGATGGGACACAGAAACAATGGGTCACAATTGGAAGCTGAAGACTCAGATGAGTCAAAGGGATGTTAGGAAGTATTTCTTCGTCACAGAGTTGTCAGGAAGTGGAATAGTCTAGCAAGTGATGTAGTGGAGGCAGGAACCATACATAGCTTTAAGACGAGGTATGATAAAGCTCAGGGAGCAGAGAGAGAGAGAGGACCTAATAGCGATCAGTGAAGAGGCGGGGCCAGGAGCTGAGTCTCGACCCCTGCAACCACAATTAGGCGAGTACAGTTGAGTACATAATGCATTTGTAAATCAAAAATATAATTATTGGCTATGACATTTTTATAGTATGGCTATGGCAGGTACATGAGTGGGTGTGAGTTAGACCTGTCTAACACTAGCATGAGTCTGTGGTGGTTAAAGAGATACCAGCAAACACTGAAGATAATTATGGAAATGTTTGTGTGGTGTGTTTGTTTATTGTCTTAACATGTCAGTATTATATACCCGATTATCGCCATGGGCCAGTAGGCCCACTGTAGTGCTCCACTATTCTCGTATTACAATATTTTTTCTATGTTACTGTTTCGTAGACACTGTACTTATTGGAGTTGATATACAACCCAGGCCTGCCTGTGTTGCTCATTGACATGTCATTTTCCCAAAGATTAGTATGAGTGTTCATAATACTTTTGGAAAATACTGTATATTTTCCAGAAATACGGTAATTTATAGGTAAATAGATGCCCTATATTGTATTTAATACAAGTGTATTTTTAAAAAGAGGACAGTCGCCATTTTGTTTGAATTTGGATTAGAAACGTTGGTGTAATGGGAAGAATTTTTCGTGCTCTAGAGGTTAAAATTGGGCTGACACCTCTCAAATAGGAGGCGAAATTGGTGGATGTGCATTCCTGCATAACTTGAGATATCAGGCGACTGGACAAGACAGCTCCAGGAACCTCAGATAAGTCTTATGTAGTAACCTGGCCAGTGTTATTTTCATAGATAGACAGTGAGGTTTACTGAGTATGATACACATTAATCTCCAGTCAAATTGGTGAGTGATATTAAGAGATTTTCCTTCTGTTATATAAATGTGTGTATATATAATCCTTTTTTTTAATTTTAATATACAGTCCACAAATTTATATATTTACTAGTATTCCTGGAGATGTATAATTCATTTAATTAATAGGTCCAGAGCAACTTGTGGATATGACATTGGTAGGTAATCGAAGGGGGACATTTTTTGCGACCTAGGTGTCCCAAATTCCTACTTGTCTAACCGATAAATAATAATTATCTATGTTTATTTACTGTTATGTAAATAATGATACATTCAGATAAATGCAATTTTCCACACTACTCATCTGATGTTAGATAATAATCTGTGAGCCTCACACACAATGTCGAAGTATTTTATCCATAGTGGTATATTACAAACTAGTCTGGGAAAATACCAGACTTTGTAAACTGTAAATAAAGCATTATTACTTTTGTTTGCACGTGCGGTGACCTAATTAATGTCTGCATCAATAACTCATTACGATTGTGACCAGATATAAACATGTAAATAGTTCATTACCTTTGTAACCTGTAATAAAGTTGGTAGAATTACCGACAATATGTAAAGTAAAAGGACACAAGTGCAACTAATGTGACATTTTATTGTGGCAACGTTTCGCTCTCCAGGAGCTTTATCAAGCCATTACAAACAATACATGGACACAGAGGGTATATAAAGGCTCAGAGTGAGGTGCAATACTAGTTAGGTACCATTTCGATGTTCAGTAGTGGCAGTAGTAGTAGTAGTGACAAAAGTAATACAATATGGTAGAGCAATTAATAGCTTTTATATCCTTTTACTCATGTACGAATTAATTGCTCTACCATATTGTATTACTTTTGTCACTACCACTACTACTACTACCACTACCACTAGTGAACATCGAAATGGTACCTCACTAGTATTGCACCTCACTCTGAGCCTTTATATACCCTCTGTGTCCATGTATTGTTTGTAATGGCTTGATATAGCTCCTGGAGAGCAAAACGTTGCCACAATAAAATGTCACATTAGTTGTACTTGTGTCTTTTTACTTTACCTTTGTAACCTGCTCATCTAACAAAACTTTGCGACACAGTCCCTGGACCCATTATGTACCTCTGTAATCCTTTGACTACCACCACAGGATGTGTATGGCATGCATAATAAAGATGTTAAACTAACATATGGAGGGTGTCTTAAAAACTCATGAGAAATGGGTGTGGGTAAGAGTGGAGAGTTTCAGGCATAGTCGAATTTAAACATGATGAAGCTATTGACGCCCTATTTGGCAAATGCAAAGAGAGTTAGTGTAATAACTGAAGTAGCAGCACTGGCGCCAGGATGCACAACCCCATGTAGGGGTGGCTATGTTACTCCAACTATAACTATGCCTTTTAATTATTCACTTTAAAAATATTAGAAGGAAAATAATACTGCAGATTCGTTCTCAGTGACTGAATGTATTTAATTACGATTAGTAAAATACTGCTGTAGACTTTTAATTTCCAGAAAATCAAATGTAATTTACAAACTATAACATGGTTAACATTGATAAAACATACGAAATCATTCAGTTTCCATTTTCTTTCTTGCATTTTAAAACAAAACGTCACGAATGACGTCCTAAGAAGAAAAGATAAGCTATCTTTGTTAAATTGTAGATTATATTTCATATATATAAAAATTGTAATTGCTGATAATTAATTAAAGAAGAGTATCAGGTATGAGCTTCAAGCTGGATTTAGTCATAAGGAAATGTAATATAGATTCTGAAAATCTAAGACGCCATGTACCTTACTAAGTGTCTAGAAGTAAATACACAGAGATCTAAATGGGTTGTGAAAACGTGCAATTACATTAAGTTTTATAACCTACATGAACGGCATCACTGTAGACAACAAGAGCATTTCACCCCTCCACGGAAGGTGTTCATTTAATATCACATACCTGCAAGTTCCTCCCAAGAAACTCATTGCTAGTAATCCCTTCCTTAAATCACTTGATAAAGCAACTGCTCAAGAAATTTCTCGCCTAGCTGGTAGTAATAAGTTATCACAAGTAATATACACTGATGGATCTAAACAGGAGTCTTCTGGCAGGGCTGCATCTGCTCTTGTTGCCACTTCCCTTGTTAAGAACGATAATAAACTTGTTGAACTAGGCATAAGAATTAACATTATTATTATTATAATCAAAAAGAAGCGCTAAACCACAAGGGTTATACAGCGCTGTATAAGAATTAACAACTGGGCGTCTACATTGCAAACTAAACTGTTTGCAATCCTAATGGCGCTAAAGCTAACCTATGACAGTGAGCTTGACTCTATCATCATTACTGATACTATGTCATCACTGAATGCTCTTAACTCATATAATGACTCCAACAACATGCTCATTGGAGAAGCCAGGTGTAGATACTCAAAAATCCGGGACAAAGGAATTAATGTACAATTGCTGTGGATCCCATCACACATTGGATTACTCTTTCGTGATAAAGTTGATATGTTAGCCAAGAAGAGTACCCAGGAGAATGTAGAATAAAACTTCGGTATATCTGCGTCTAGCATTAGGAATAATATTAGGAGAGAAGTAAATAATGAAAATGATTGTTATAGGAATGCAGTTAGAAGCCTGAGTAGATCTATAACTCACTATGATAACATGAACATAGATAAGTATGTTTATGGAGCAACTTGCAATGTGAACACTGACTGGTGTTGTAGTGGCCAGGCTTAGTCTTGGTTACAAGTACTTCTGGCAGTTTGGGAGACACACAGATGATGATCAAACTAAATGTAAATTATGTGTTCAGGCATATGGTCACTGTCTTGAACACTATGTGTTTAATTGTTCACTTCTTGAGGAATACAGAGATAGACAATGTAATAACCTATGTGACATGTCAGGATATCTTATTAATGAAAATAAGATACCAGATATACTAAGCAAATTTCCTAAATTTGCTTGTAACAGATAATTGAACTATAGATATGTAGATATTACCTGGAGTTTACCTGGAGAGAGTTCCGGGGGTCAACGCCCCCGCGGCCCGGTCTGTGACCAGGCCTCCTGGTGGATCAGAGCCTGATCAACCAGGCTGTTGCTGCTGGCTGCACGCAAACCAACGTACGAGCCACAGCCCGGCTGATCCGGAACTGACTTTAGGTGCTTGTCCAGTGCCAGCTTGAAGACTGCCAGGGGTCTGTTGGTAATCCCCCTTATGTGTGCTGGGAGGCAGTTGAACAGTCTCGGGCCCCTGACACTTATTGTATGGTCTCTTAACGTGCTAGTGACACCCCTGCTTTTCATTGGGGGGATGGTGCATCGTCTGCCAAGTCTTTTGCTTTCGTAGTGAGTGATTTTCGTGTGCAAGTTCGGTACTAGTCCCTCTAGGATTTTCCAGGTGTATATAATCATGTATCTCTCCCTCCTGCGTTCCAGGGAATACAGGTTTAGGAACCTCAAGCGCTCCCAATAATTAAGGTGTTTTATCTCCGTTATGCGCGCCGTGAAAGTTCTCTGTACATTTTCTAGGTCGGCAATTTCACCTGCCTTGAAAGGTGCTGTTAGTGTGCAGCAATATTCCAGCCTAGATAGAACAAGTGACCTGAAGAGTGTTATCATGGGCTTGGCCTCCCTAGTTTTGAAGGTTCTCATTATCCATCCTATCATTTTTCTAGCAGATGCGATTGATACAATGTTATGGTCCTTGAAGGTGAGATCCTCCGACATGATCACTCCCAGGTCTTTGACGTTGGTGTTTCGCTCTATTTTGTGGCCAGAATTTGTTTTGTACTCTGATGAAGATTTAATTTCATCAGAGTACAAAACAAATTCTGGCCACAAAATAGAGCGAAACACCAACGTCAAATACCTGGGAGTGATCATGTCGGAGGATCTCACCTTCAAGGACCATAACATTGTATCAATAAATCCATATGTATTCCTGTTCCTATTCTTGTCATGATTGTGACTAGACCTACCTGGAGTTCATTACCTTTGTAAATTGTGAGTTCATTACCTTTGTAAATTGTGAATTCATTACCTCTGTAACTTGCTCAGCTATCAAAACTTTGAGGCCCAGTCCCTGGACCCATTATGTACCTCTGTAATCTTTTGACTACCGCCCACAGGATGGGTATGGGGTGCATAATAACTTCCTGTTAACCCTTTGGGGCCAAGTTCCTAGGCCTTTTGTGTAACCATATGCTCTTGCGCTACCGTCCACAGGATGGATATGGGGTGCACAATAAACTAGCCACTTCGGTGGCAAAATCTAATCTAAGACGCCCCTTTAGACCGAGGCCCTAAGTTGTAATTTGTTTAACTTATGCCTAAATCCAGCCCTGGGTGAGTGGTGGGTCTCATGGAAGGTTGGTGAGTGGTGGGTCTCGTGGAAGGTTGGTGAGTGGTGGGTCTCAGGGAAGGTTGGTGAGTGGTAGGTCTCATGGAAGGTGGGTGAGAGTGGTGGGTCTCAGGGAAGGTGGGGGAGTGTTGGCTCTCCGGGAGGGTGGGTGAGTGGTGGGTCTCAGGGAAGGTGGGTGAGTGGTGAGTTTCAGGGAAGGTGGGCGAGTGGTGGGTCTCAGGGAAAGTGGGTGAGTGGTGGGTCTCAGGGAAAGTGGGTGAGTGGTGGGTCTCAGGGAAAGTGGGTGAGTGGTGGGTCTCAGGGAAAGTGGGTGAGTGGTGGGTCTCAGGGAAAGTGGGTGAGTGGTGGGTCTCAGGGAAGGTGGGCGAGTGGTGGGTCTCAGGGAAAGTGGGTGAGTGGTGGGTCTCAGGGAAGGTAAGCGTGGTTGAGAGTGGAAGGTCTCCAGAGGCTGAAGTTGGATGCGTGTACTGGGTGGATGTTGCCAGGGTTGTGGGCAGTGTAGTTGAGCTGCGTCAGGTAGTAGAGAGTAGCATTCAAGTCGGGGTTGTCCAAGAGTCCCTCGCTCCACTTCTCTATCTACAAATAAATATATATTTAAAAAATTACAATCATGCTTACATCACACAGATGTGTATTGGATATATTAATAAATTTTACAAAGTTCATATTACGTTTAATTCGTCCTGAAATACATTACTGCAAGTTCACTCCCTTTACTTCAAAAACTATCTGCAGGGAGGAGCAGAGTGTTTGAAGAAAAAACAAACGCTGAAGAGAAGTTTTCATTGCAATAACACTTCGCTGTACTCATATATGTGTGAGTGCTTGTGATCGTGTGTGTGTATACTCGTGTGTGTGTGTACTCGTGTGCGTGTGTATACTCGTGTGTGTGTGTGTACTCACCTATTTGTGTGTGACCCAACAATTAATATCTGCACCAATAACTCATTACAGTTGTGACTGGGTGTGGATGTGTGAATTACTCATTACTGTTATGGGGCTATAGGACCCAACATGTATTTATAAGTAACAGTTACTCTGGAATACCTAATTATATTGAATTGATGGGGACTTAGCTCTAAATGTCATAAGGACTGATCACCCTTAGGACTGAGAGGCAGCTGGGTCAAGCCTTTTTTCTCAATATAATAGGTTATACTATAGACACACAAACACACAATTTAAATAAGTAGTTTATGAAGTTGTATTTCTTTTTGTAAAAGTAAAATTAAGGTGTGGTAGAATTGTGGTAACTGGAGAATTGTGCTTGGCAACAGTCTTTTGTTTTTGTGGGTGTGGGAGGAGCTTAGCTAGGCTCCTCCCCCTCCCTCTCTCTCTCTCTTCTCTTGTTGACATGGAGGTGGCAGGATCTCTGGGTCCTTCTTTCTATCTTTTGGGGCATTATGTGTGCTCCAGGGGTGAGTTTTTATAACTTAAGTTGTGGCCACCACACCCAGGGTGACTAAAGTGTGTCAAAACACTGGTTAACCCAGAGTTAGTCAAGAAGAGAGGACAAAATTGTTGAGATACACCATGTGGAGAACAGCTATGGAGTGTGTAGATCTTTGTTTTGAAAATGTGAGGCTGTAATTGTATATTCTGTACATATCTATTGAGAATACAGTTATATTTTTATAGTAGTAGTTTACATAACCTGTGAAGAGGGCTGGTGAGAGGATATCAGACACTCAAGATGATCAGCCATGATGTATCACCCCTAGACAGATAAGGCCATTAAGTAAAAAGCTACCCCACACTAGAACATGTAGTGAGAACCTTACTATCAAAGTAATAAGGGACAAACCAACGTAACAATTACTCTATAATTTGTTCATGACTGTAGTCATGTATAAACGTAAGTAACTAAATTTACTTACATGATTCATTACCTTAGTAACTTGAGTTCATTACCTTTGTACCTTGTTCATCTATCAAAACTTTGGGGCCCAGTCCCTGGATCCATTATGTACCTCTGTAATCTGTAAATGCCTTTGTAACTTGTCATGATTGTGACCATATCTACCTGAGCTTTGTAACTTGCTCAGCTATCAAAAATTTGGGTCCCAGTCCCTGGACCCATTATGTACCTCTGTAATCTTCTGCATACCGCCCACAGGATGGGTATGGGCATATTAAACATATTAAACTAAAACTCTGTATAGAACTTTACCTAATCATGACTTGACGCAGAGCGAAATTGTTCAATAAAGCTTACTCTGCAGTCTCTGCTGTGATTATACCAAAGCCAATACCACTAGGCTATCCCGACCTTTAACTTATAATTTTCAGAATTCTCTACTTTCAGCAGGATTTATTCTATTTCATCACCCTTTAAGAGTGAAATGAAGAGATAGTGAATGCCTTAATGCTGGTCAAGGAGCTCACGATTCGAGGAATTAAAGCAACTTTTCCTTTTCCCTGATCGAACCTGATTACCTCCCATTCCCCAAGCACTGAATGAATGTTTCAAATTACGAGGCCTCGAGACACTCTTTACAAGTACATGAGGATTATCAAGACTCACAATGGTGGAAACGATGCTGACATATTCACTCTTCCTATAGCCAAACTCTGGCCACAGCTGACCTATGTAGAAGTAGTCTAGGCCAGAGTTCACTCTAGGGTTGGCCTCGAAGATCTCGCCCTTGATGTGGGTGGCCAGCGGCCAGAAAAATGCGTAGGAGCAGACAAGGGCGGTAGAGGTCAGCAGCAGGAGAGACCACTTCACTGTCTTCTGCCATGCCTTCCTAACTGCTCCCGCAACTGCTTCACTCACCCAAGACAGAAGCACACCTGGTGAGAATAGCAATTCTTGGTGGTGGCGGTGAGGAGAAACAAAGAAAACTGGATAGTTTATGAGGCTTCAAAGAACTGACTCTGCCAATCTCTTTCCTTTACTTAATTCTGATTATATCTCAATAACCAGAAGTGTATGACCCTTACGTAATTAGCACTTCCCAGTGATTACAATACTAATAATTAATTAGGTATAAAACCTGTAGATTACAGGTATACAACAATGGTCATTAGGGTTGCATATCACCTATTCACCAGTCAAGAATATCTAAACCATTAAGACAGGGATTGAGGGAATTTGTGGCATATTTCCTTATACTTGTTGCCCGTGTCACCACAGGATGGGTATGGGGTGCATAAAGATATTAAACTAAAGTGTGTGTGTGTGTGTGTGTGTGTGGTGTGTGTGACTCAACAATCAATATTTGCACCAATAACTCATTACAGTTGTGACCGGGTGTGGAAGTGTGAATTGCTCATTACTCTATAATTTGTTCATGATTAGCCAAAGTATAAACGTAAGTAACCATTCTACAGAATTCATTACCTTTGTAACTTGTGAGCTCATTACCTTTGTACCTAGTTCAGCTATCAAAACTTTGGGGGCCCAGTCCCTGGACCCATTACGTACCTCTGTAATCTGTAAATACCTTTGTAACTTGTCATGATTGTGACCAGACTTACCTGGAGTTCATTACCTTTGTAAATTGTGAGTTCATTACCTTTGTAAATTGTGAGTTCATTACCTTTGTAAATTGTGAGTTCATTACCTTTGTAAATTGTGAGTTCATTACCTCTGTAACTTGCTCAGCTATCAAAACTTTGGAGTCCAGTCCCTGGACCAATTATGTACCTCTGTAATCTTTTGACTACCGCCCACAGGATGGGTATGGGGTGCATAATAAACATATTAAACTAAACTAACCGTGTTCACCTGAAAGTTAACCATCGTTGTGGGTCGCATCCCTCGCATTCTTCTTCGACCGCAACATATCTCGTTTCCGTTAGGGCTCTTTGATCTTCATCCCCCGGTATGCTACCCCCAACAGTTGGCTAACACTCATGTACCTATATACTGCTAGGTGAACAGAGGCAATGGGTGTGAGGAAACGTCTAGTATTTTTACTTGAGTTGGGACCGAACCCAAGTATTTCAGATGTGAGTCAAAGGCGCTACCACTTGTGTTGGGATGGAGCCTAAGTATTTCAGATGCGAGCCGAAGACGCTACCTTTATCCACGAGCCGGTGTGTGTGTGTGTCTTTTACCTGTAATCATGCAGGAGAAGAGGTAAGCGGGGCAGTAGTGGTGGTAGTAGAGGACTCTAGACATGAAGAAGAATGGGAGGTAGTGTATAGCCCAGCATCCTGCCAGCCACCAGCACGCCACCAGCGCCTTACGCCGCACACCTGACCAACAAACACAATACTAAGAATCACTCTCTGCAACAAGAACTTTGGAGTCCAGTCCCTGGACCAATTATGTACCTCTGTAATCTTTTGACTACCGCCCACAGGATGGGTAGAGAGTGCATATTAAAGATATTAAACTTAAACTAAAGCTGCAACACAAAATAGGGTAACTTAACACAACACACACAATGTAATGTTGAACAAAAAGTAAATATACCTGCGTTGTGGGGGTTCTCTTGTGGACATCGAGAGTTGCAGTAGCTATGAGCGAGACTGAGCACAAGCACACCTATCAGGCACACTAGGTTCAGGTAGGTGAGGAAGGGGTTGGTCATGCCTACAGAAAACACTCCCTTCTCTGTCGTCCCCTGCGGAACGTACTCTCCAACCACCTTTTCCATCCTCCCGCTAGTTTTGTTCACTACGTATGTTCCCATCATCTGGATTCGCCAGAGTATGGGCCACATCCAGGGTCTGGCTGAGTGTTCGGCCTCTTCTTCGGTGCCCACGAGGAGAGAGTTACTGATGAACATATTTAAGTGTTGATGGATGATCTTGTCCCACAGACCCAGAGCCATGTCTTTCACCATCACCTTCTCCTTTACTGTTGAATTTTATTGTTTTATTAAGCACCCTACAACTAGATCTAGGTACAATTATACACAAGGGGACCGAATATCCAGGAAAATTTGTAATGTTTCCTGATTAATAAACCACTATTTAGGTAAAACTAAAACCAGAAAGTGTGAGAATATGCTTAGATAATACCTGCAGCTAACAGATTAAGTCAAGGTCAGGGCGGTATTTGCTTAGATTATATATTTTATGGTTAGCGTACAAACAAAACCTAGACCGTCGTCCTTAAAGGTCTAGGACAAGGTTGTCCAGCTAGGGGTGCATGAACTCCTTGGTGGTCACTGAAGCCTCAGCAAGGGTGCATGCACTCCTTGGTGGTCACTGAAGCCTCAGCAAGGGTGCATGCACTCCTTGGTGGTCACTGAAGCCTCAGCAAGGGTGCATGCACTCCTTGGTGGTCACTGAAGAGACTCCTTGGTGGTACAATGGTACTCCTTTTTATGCTATTTGGTAGGGTAATGAATATCTTATTATTTCTACTTCACTGAAAAATACATGCATGGTCACTGAAGCCTCAAATATGTCACTGAAGCCTCAGCAAATATTATGAATGTACATGCACTCCTTGGTGGTCACTGAAGCCTCAGCAAGGGTACATGAACACCTTGGTGGTCACTGAAGCCTCAGCAAGGGTACATGCACTCCTTGGTGGTCACTGAAGCCTCAGCAAGGGGTACATGAACGCTCCCTGAGATACAATGGTATTTTACTATTTGGTAAATGGAATCAATAAATATATTATGAATGACGGACAATAAATATATTATGAATGACGGACAATAAATATATTATGAATGACGGACAATAAATATATTATGAATGACGGACAATAAATATATTATGAATGACGGACAATAAATATATTATGAATGACGGACAATAAATAAAGAGCCAAATTACTCATAAGTAAAATACAAATAATTTACGTTGTTTAACTTCAGTCGAACAGAGGATTTATTTTAGTGCATTTTTTAATGTATACATTTTTTACTAGAGTACTTTAGTTCTACAAATATGCAATAAAATGTGAATTCATATATTTTGTATATAACTTTAATCTTTTTTGTCGTCTCTCCAAAATTTGATGGGATGGGTAGGTGAGGGGGGATAAATATGGTCAACCACAAAATAGTGGATATTTCTGTCTAGTTGTTGAGATTTTTTTTAATAAAGTATGATGCTTCTGTCACGATGAAAAAAATATTAATACAAATATACAACGAGGACATAAAAATAATATTTTTTTTTTTTCACAGGATGAAGTTAGCGAACATTTAAATACATTTATTAACCATTTAGCAGAGACACATGAAACTAAATTCAGTGAACATTAAACTGAGATAGACAAAGGTGAATTTAGGGAACATTTAGCTAGGATGTGTAGCTAGATAAACATTTATTTAATAAAGGTAAATATTAGGCTGACAAACATACAGTTCAGTGAAGAATAATTAACAAATGAGAGAGAGAGAGAGAGAGAAGAAATGCCAGCTGCTCTAAGCTACATCAATCACCAGCTGAGAGCTATATCAGCTTGGGGAAATAGATGGCAAGTAACATTTGCACCTGAGAAAACGCAAATGATCGTCTCTAGGCACCATGAAGGTAATGTTGGTGCAGTAGTAAGGATGAATGGAAGGGTGTTGGCACCTGGAGAAGAAGTTGATATCCTTGGGGTGAAATTTGACTCCAAACTAACCATGAAGAAACATGTAAATCTTGCAAACAAGGCAGCCAGGAAGCTTACAGCACTTCGCCGTATCTCGCATCTGCTTGACAGTAGGGGTTGCAAGATCCTGTACGAGGCACAAGTACGCTCACACCTTGAGTATGCTCCACTTTCTTGGTTTGCCTGCCCCCCTCTCATCTGCGACTGCTTGACAGAGTAGAGAACAGAGCAAGACGTCTCATCTCTCGCCTGGACCCATCCTGGATAGATCTGTCATTTCAGCAGAGCCTTCAACACAGGGGGGACGTGGGTGGCCTTACTGTTATGTACAAGGCCAATATTGTCAAAGTACCACACTTGGATCCACTTCGAGGACAGCGTGAAACAAGCTTTTATGCCACAAGCCGGGCAGAAAGCAGCAACTTCACTCTGGCTGTACCCTTCTCCAGAACATCACTCCATCTGAGATCCTATATACCCAGGATGACTCGAGTATGGAATACATTTGTACAGCATAATGATGTCAACGAGATAAAGTCAGTTGATCAAATGAAAATGCTGGCCCACAGAATGCTCCAACTTCATCCTGTTCCCTACTTGTATGTCTCATAACAATAAAAATGCTTTCAAATGAGCTGATGTAGGTAACAGCTCTTAGCTTGCCAATAAAGTTAGGAATCCTTAACCTGTAAATAGCTTGTCAATAAAGCTAGGGATCCTTAACCTTGACAAACCCTGTGTAAAAAGAGAGAGAGAGAGAGAGAGAGAGAGAGAGAGAGGGAGAAACTGACGTTTAGGACTGACGTTCCAGTTAATGTGCCACTCTGTGCCTGGCTGTTCCATGTTCCTGGTGCATGTCACCTCCTTCGCTCCGTTGAATGCCCTGCAAGATTACAATTATGAATATCCTTTCTAAGTACCTTTTTCCGACTAACTTAGACATCATTAATACAAACATCATATACATATATATTAAGGAACACACATTTGCTTCTTATAAACCAGCAGGGGCGGCTCAAGAACTTTGTAGCTATGGGAATGTTTGAATTCCCTTGTATCAGTGTAATCTTTTGACTACCGCCCACTGGATGGGTATGGGGTGAATAATAAACATATTAAACTAACTAACTCAGTGTCCACAGAGCATCTTACATGACCAAGATGACTGTAACTATTATACTTCCCCTCTCTCTGCCACTTGGGGAGGAAGGGAGGAGGGTTATAACTGCTCCTTTGCGCAATATGAGATTAGATTTTGCCACCGAAGTGGCTAGTTTATTGTGCACCCTATAACCATCCTGTGGACGGTAGCGCAAGAGCATATGGATACACAAAATGCCTAGGAACTAGGCCCCAAAGGGTTAACAGGAATACATATGGATTTATATCTACATATCTATAGTTCATTTATCCGTTACAAGCAAATTTAGGAAATTTGCTTAGTATATTTGGTATCTTATTTTCATTAATAAGATATCTTGACATGTTACATAGGTTATTATATTGTCTATCTCTGTATTCCTCAATAAGTGGACAATTAAGCACATAATATTCAAGAGTGACCATATGCCTGATCACATAATTTACATTTAGTTTGATCATCATCTGTGTGTCTCCCAAACTGCCAGAAGTACTTGTAACCAAGCCTAAGTCTGGCCACTACAACATCAGTCAGTGTTCACATTGCAAGTTGCTCCATAAACATACTTATCTACGTTCATGTTATCATAGTGGGTTATAGATCTACTCAGGCTTCTAACTGCATTCCTATAACAATCATTTTCATTATTTACTTCTCTCCTAATATTATTCCTAATGCTAGACACAGATATACCAAAGTTATTATGGTACTCTTCTTGGCTAACATATCAACTTTATCATGAAAGAGTAATCCAATGTGTGATGGGATCCATAGCAATTGTACATTAATTCCTTTGTCCCGGATTTTTGAGTATCTATACCTGGCTTCTCCAATGAGCATGTTGTTGGAGCCATTATATGAGTTAAGAGCATTCAGTGATGACATAGTATCAGTAATGATGATAGAGTCAAGCTCACTGTCATAGGCTAGCTTTAGCGCCATTAGGATTGCAAACAGTTTAGTTTGCAATGTAGACGCCCAGTTGTTAATTCTTATACAGCGCTGTATAACCCTTGTGGTTTAGCGCTTCTTTTTGATTATAATAATAATAATGTTAATTCTTATGCCTAGTTCAACAAGTTTATTATCGTTCTTAACAAGGGAAGTGGCAACAAGAGCAGATGCAGCCCTGCCAGAAGACTCCTGTTTAGATCCATCAGTGTATATTACTTGTGATAACTTATTACTACCAGCTAGGCGAGAAATTTCTCGAGCAGTTGCTTTATCAAGTGATTTAAGGAAGGGATTACTAGCAATGAGTTTCTTGGGAGGAACTTGCAGGTATGTGATATTAAATGAACACATCTTCCGTGGAGGGGTGAAATGCTCTTGTTGTCTAGTGATATAGTTCATGCAGGTTATAAAACTTAAAGGATACGTGCTAGAGCACACTTACCAGGGAGGTGGCATTTGCCTGAGACCCCACTCGTTTACTCTCAGAATATTGTTGAGTTTATGAATGTCATAGTGACTGACGTTCTGACATATTAAGATTAATTAGCTCTAATTTAACATGTGTTCCAAAGGTCTATTCAGTGATGTGCGTGAGAAAGTACCGAGATTGATTTAAGTGTTATTAGTGGATTTTCTGGACCTAAGCCGAAATCTACACTTAGCGGGTTCTTGATACTAAGGACATTACTGGCGTGTGTGCTGAGTGAGTGTTGGTTATATAATGATTTGATGATATTTAGATATAGCGACAGCTCTTATTCGGCAAAAATTAAGTTGATGGATGTAATGTCCTGACCTCACCAACAACCCAAGACACCAGACCCTCAGGTAACATGCCAGTGGGACAGATAAAGTCGATTTCTCCTTACTCTGTTCTTTAAATATATTGTAATCCGTAATTTGTGCACTGCAGGTAGTAACGTGATTCAGATATACGATGTTGGTGTAGGGCAAGTGAGGTGATTAAGCACTGGAGCTTGTCAGTGTTATATCAGTGTTTTGTCTTGACCCTTCTTGTCAAGTCCACATTCATTATCCAGTACGCTGGAACATTTAGCCTGGTAATATATCCAGAAGCAAGGTGTTAACAAAGACATTATTCTAGTAAGTATAACCGTGTCCAGTGTACGTCTTATATTTACAACCCCTTGTAGAGGAAAGTGTTCACTAAATCTTTGACAGTGTGTGTCGCAAGTGGCATGCTTAGCGTGAAACTCTGATTCTAACAGTAAGTCAAGTATATACACATATATAAACCTCCACAGAGGCTATCTGCTTGGAAGGAAGAAGATGGGGAGGAGGGCTACGAGAGACTGCGCTTGCAGAACAAGTAATGTCTACATCAAAGGATAAGAACAATAATTACAGTGAATTACATCAATATGTAAACCATTAAAATTCTGATACTCACTTTGACCTTTTCTGAAGAAATGATATATAGCAAGACCATAATATATTAATTATAATCTCAAATATGAGGCTCAGGGTAACTGAAAAGTTATAGCAGTGATTCATCTGTTAGGGTTGGAAGCAAACGTATTATTCATACCTTCAACATTCAGACTTGTATGTACGTACTGTTAACTATAGTCACCTGCACTGTGCCAGGTAGTGCTGTTGTTCCTCTTAACCTACCTGCTGCACAGCACCAAGATGGCACCTCCAGAAATGACAGAAAGGCGAAGCAAAACCACCTGTTTAGATTAACACTAAGTTCCTAATAGTCTTTCGGTTAATAATGATGGCAAGTAACCTGACAAGAATGCCAAGAGTCATACACCATCAGCTGCTACTCGAGGATCTGCAAGCAACTTCCAGTAGTGATTCCGTCATCAAAGGTCCTGCCAGATGGCCACCAGACGTCTCACTAGAGAGATTACCTGCCTTGCCCTGAGATGATCCAATTTATATTATATGCACTGATTCATCCACCTCTGAACTACCAACTAAAGCTACATTAGCATAGGGCCAATCATAATTTCTTTTCTTTCTGGCTAGCAGCTGGATTTCACAAAAGGGAAAGTATCCTCATTAATGATGCCACAAGAAAAGGGAGGGTTAGGCTATTTAGATTCGATCTAAGGAAGGGGAGAAGTCAAATTCCTAGGATCATGAGCCCCTACACCACGGAAAAAGACACTCCTTGAAGGGGACGTCCGTAATAAACAACTCACCATTCCTTGGGTAAGACGACCTTCTCATTGCCTTTGAGGAAGCAGTTTATCTTGTAGTGGCGCAGAAGGAAGTCGTGCTCGACCACCTGCAGAGGCTCACCTACCTTCGTCCCAGGTACCAACAGTTCCCACGTTTCAAATGGTCCACCAGCACCATCCTGCAGCACATGTTAGTGACACTTTAGCACACCCACCTACTACCCACACCTGTCCTATCAACGCTAGGTCATCTTGAAGAATAAAAAGCCACAGAATCGTGGCTGGAGCACAATAAAAACCTGTATATAAGAGAGGAGCCTTATGAAGACGTTTTGGTCCGTTCTGGACCACTAAAGTCAAGCCAGCTGTCACCTAACCATAACCCAGGATGAATCATGGTTAAGCCACAAACCTTGTCATAAAGTTCCTATCCTAAGTATGGATTTTTGGGGAAGGTTAGGTCATCTCAACGAGGTAGCGAAGGTAGGACAATTTGTACCTGTGAGTAGGAATCTCTTCCCTGGATGGGGATGCCATTCTCCTCACAGAATGCTTACATAACTAGAACCCATCATCTCTTTTAGCGTAAATGGCGGGGGTATTTTCCCTTTCGACTAAATTTTCTGACACGTATGTACAATGACGCGGCACAAATTATGGATATGGATTGTGGAATGTTAAAAATTGACTTTAGACAGTTTTACTTGATTTCTGATTATTATTTTTATAAATTGAGAGTGAATTTGACAGGACAATAACAAGTCGAAAATTGTATTATTAGTTTGATGTTAGAAATGGAATGTGTTTAAAACGCTACACAACGAAATAGTTATTGTGCTCTGCTAGTCAAACAAAACAAAAAAATTACACCTGTGCAAACTACACCTGTCACCCACACCTGTATCACTACACCTGTCACCCACACCTGTATCACTACACCTGTCACCCACACCTGTATCACTACACCTGTCACCCACACCTGTATCACTACACCTGTCACCCACACCTGTATCACTACACCTGTCACCCACACCTGCATCACTACATCTGTCACCCACACCTGCATCACTACATCTGTCACCCACACCTGTATCACTACATCTGTCACCCACACCTGTATCACTACACCTGTCACCCACACCTGTATCACTACACCTGTCACCCACACCTGTATCACTACATCTGTCACCCACACCTGTATCACTACACCTGTCACCCACACCTGTATCACTACATCTGTCACCCACACCTGTATCACTACACCTGTCACCCACACCTGTATCACTACACCTGTCACCCACACCTGTATCACTACACCTGTCACCCACACCTGTATCACTACACCTGTCACCCACACCTGTATCACTACACCTGTCACCCACACCTGTATCACTACATCTGTCACCCACACCTGTATCACTACACGTCACCCACACCTGTATCACTACATCTGTCACCCACACCTGTATCACTACACCTGTCACCCACACCTGTATCACTACACCTGTCACCCACACCTGTATCACTACATCTGTCACCCACACCTGTATCACTACATCTGTCACCCACACCTGTATCACTACACCTGTCACCCACACCTGCATCACTACATCTGTCACCCACACCTGTATCACTACACCTGTCACCGACACCTCTATCACTACATCTGTCACCCACACCTGTCACCCACACCTGTATCACTACACCTGTCACCCACACCTGTATCACTACATCTGTCACCCACACCTGTATCACTACATCTGTCACCCACACCTGTATCACTACATCTGTCACCCACACCTGTATCACTACACGTCACCCACACCTGTATCACTACACCTGTCACCCACACCTGTATCACTACATCTGTCACCCACACCTGTCACCCACACCTGTATCACTACACCTGTCACCCACACCTGTATCACTACATCTGTCACCCACACCTGTATCACTACATCTGTCACCCACACCTGTATCACTACACCTGTCACCCACACCTGTATCACTACACCTGTCACCCACACCTGTATCACTACACCTGTCACCCACACCTGTATCACTACACCTGTCACCCACACCTGTATCACTACATCTGTCACCCACACCTGTATCACTACACCTGTCACCCACACCTGTATCACTACATCTGTCACCCACACCTGTATCACTACACCTGTCACCCACACCTGTATCACTACACCTGTCACCCACACCTGTATCACTACACCTGTCACCCACACCTGTATCACTACACCTGTCACCCACACCTGTATCACTACATCTGTCACCCACACCTGTATCACTACACCTGTCACCCACACCTGTATCACTACACCTGTCACCCACACCTGTATCACTACATCTGTCACCCACACCTGTATCACTACACTACACCTGTCACCCACACCTGTCACCCACACCTGTATCACTACACCTGTCACCCACACCTGTATCACTACATCTGTCACCCACACCTGTATCACTACATCTGTCACCCACACCTGTATCACTACATCTGTCACCCACACCTGTATCACTACACCTGTCACCCACACCTGTATCACTACACCTGTCACCCACACCTGTATCACTACACCTGTCACCCACACCTGTATCACTACACCTGTCACCCACACCTGTATCACTACACCTGTCACCCACACCTGTATCACTACACCTGTCACCCACACCTGTATCACTACACCTGTCACCCACACCTGTATCACTACATCTGTCACCCACACCTGTATCACTACACCTGTCACCCACACCTGTATCACTACAGCTGTCACCCACACCTGTATCACATCTGTCACCCACACCTGTATCACTACACCTGTCACCCACACCTGTATCACTACACCTGTCACCCACACCTGTATCACTACACCTGTCACCCACACCTGTATCACTACATCTGTCACCCACACCTGTATCACTACATCTGTCACCCACACCTGTATCACTACATCTGTCACCCACACCTGTATCACTACACCTGTCACCCACACCTGTATCACTACAGCTGTCACCCACACCTGCAACACTACACTCTGTCACCCACACCTGTTTCACTACACCTGTCACCCACACCTGTATCACACATCTGTCACCCACACCTGTATCACTACACCTGTGACCCACACCTGTATCACTACATCTGTCACCCACACCTGTATCACTACACCTGTCACCCACACCTGTATCACTACACCTGTCACCCACACCTGTATCACTACACTCTGTCACCCACACCTGTATCACTACACCTCTCTCCCACACCTGTATCACTACATCTGTCACCCACACCTGAATCACTACAGCTGTCACCCACACCTGTATCACTACACCTGTCACCCACACCTGTATCACTACATCTGTCACCCACACCTGTATCACTATACCTATCACCCACACCTGTATCACTACATCTGTCACCCACACCTGTATCACTATACCTGTCACCCACACCTGTATCACTACACCTGTCACCCACACCTGTATCACTACACCTGTCACCCACACCTGTATCACTACATCTGTCACCCACACCTGTATCACTACATCTGTCACCCACACCTGTATCACTACACCTGTCACCCACACCTGTATCACTACATCTGTCACCCACACCTGTATCACTACACCTGTCCCCCACACCTGTATCACTACACCTGTATCACACCTGTCACCCACACCTGTATCACTACACCTGTCACCCACACCTGTATCACTACATCTGTCACCCACACCTGTATCACTACACCTGTCACCCACACCTGTATCACTACACCTGTCACCCACACCTGTATCACTACACCTGTCACCCACACCTGTATCACTACACCTGTCACCCACACCTGTATCACTACATCTGTCACCCACACCTGTATCACTACACCTGTCACCCACACCTGTATCACTACACCTGTCACCCACACCTGTATCACTACATCTGTCACCCACACCTGTATCACTACACCTGTCACCCACACCTGTATCACTACATCTGTCACCCACACCTGTATCACTATCTGTCACCTGTACACTACACCTGTCACCCACACCTGTCTCACTACACCTGTCACCCACACCTGTATCACTACACCTGTCACCCACACCTGTATCACTACATCTGTCACCCACACCTGTATCACTACATCTGTCACCCACACCTGTATCACTACACCTGTCACCCACACCTGTATCACTACACCTGTCACCCACACCTGTATCACTACACCTGTCACCCACACCTGTATCACTACACCTGTCACCCACACCTGTATCACTACATCTGTCACCTACACCTGTATCACTACACCTGTCCCCCACACCTGTATCACTACACCTGTATCACACCTGTCACCCACACCTGTATCACTACACCTGTCACCCACACCTGTATCACTACACCTGTCACCCACACCTGTATCACTACATCTGTCACCCACACCTGTATCACTACACCTGTCACCCACACCTGTATCACTACACCTGTCACCCACACCTGTATCACTACATCTGTCACCCACACCTGTATCACTACACCTGTCACCCACACCTGTATCACTACACCTGTCACCCACACCTGTACATCACCCACACCTGTATCACTACATCTGTCACCCACACCTGTATCACTACACCTGTCACCCACACCTGTATCACTACATCTGTCACCCACACCTGTATCACTACACCTGTCACCCACACCTGTATCACTACATCTGTCACCCACACCTGTATCACTACACCTGTCACCCACACCTGTATCACTACACCTGTCACCCACACCTGTACACCTGTATCTGTCACCCACACCTGTATCACTACACCTGTCACCCACACCTGTATCACCTGTATACACCTGTCACCCACACCTGTATCACTACACCTGTCACCCACACCTGTATCACTACATCTGTCACCCACACCTGTATCACTACACTGTCACCCACACCTGTATCACTACACCTGTCACCCACACCTGTATCACTACACCTGTCACCCACACCTGTATCACTACATCTGTCACCCACACCTGTATCACTACACCTGTCACCCACACCTGTATCACTACACCTGTCACCCACACCTGTATCACTACATCTGTCACCCACACCTGTATCACTACACCTGTCACCCACACCTGTATCACTACACCTGTCACCCACACCTGTATCACTACACCTGTCACCCACACCTGTATCACTACATCTGTCACCCACACCTGTATCACTACACCTGTCACCCACACTGTATCACTACACCTGTCACCCACACCTGTATCACTACATCTGTCACCCACACCTGTATCACTACACCTGTCACCCACACCTGTATCACTACATCTGTCACCCACACCTGTATCACTACACCTGTCACCCACACCTGTATCACTACACCTGTCACCCACACCTGTATCACTGTATACACCTGTCACCCACACCTGTATCACTACACCTGTCACCCACACCTGTATCACTACACTCTGTCACCCACACCTGTATCACTACACCTGTCACCCACACCTGCATCACTACACCTGTCACCCACACCTGTATCACTACATCTGTCACCCACACCTGTATCACTACACCTGTCACCCACACCTGTATCACTACACCTGTCACCCACACCTGTATCACTACACCTGTCACCCACACCTGTATCACTACATCTGTCACCCACACCTGTATCACTACAGCTGTCACCCACACCTGTATCACTACACCTGTCACCCACACCTGTATCACTACACTGTCACCCACACCTGTATCACTACACCTGTCACCCACACCTGTATCACTACATCTGTCACCCACACCTGTATCACTACACCTGTCACCCACACCTGTATCACTACACCTGTCACCCACACCTGTATCACTACACCTGTCACCCACACCTGTATCACTACAGCTGTCACCCACACCTGTATCACTACACCTGTCACCCACACCTGTATCACTACACCTGTCACCCACACCTGTATCACTACATCTGTCACCCACACCTGTATCACTACACCTGTCACCCACACCTGTATCACTACACCTGTCACCCACACCTGTATCACTACACCTGTCACCCACACCTGTATCACTACACCTGTCACCCACACCTGTATCACTACACCTGTCACCCACACCTGTATCACTACACCTGTCACCCACACCTGTATCACTACACCTGTCACCCACACCTGTATCACTACACCTGTCACCCACACCTGTATCACTACACCTGTCACCCACACCTGTATCACTACACCTGTCACCCACACCTGTATCACTACATCTGTCACCCAGACCTGTATCACTACACCTGTCACCCACACCTGTATCACTACACCTGTCACCCACACCTGTATCACTACACCTGTCACCCACACCTGTATCACTACACTACACCTGTCACCCACACCTGTATCACTACACCTGTCACCCACACCTGTATCACTACACCTGTCTCACACCTGTCACACACACCTGTATCACTACACCTGTCACCCACACCTGTATCACTACACCTGTCACCCACACCTGTATCACTACACCTGTCACCCACACCTGTATCACTACACCTGTCACCCACACCTGTATCACTACATCTGTCACCCACACCTGTATCACTACACCTGTCACCCACACCTGTATCACTACACCTGTCACCCACACCTGTATCACTACACCTGTCACCCCACACCTGTATCACTACATCTGTCACCCACACCTGTATCACTACACCTGTCACCCACACCTGTATCACTACACCTGTCACCCACACCTGTATCACTACACCTGTCACCCACACCTGTATCACTACACCTGTCACCCACACCTGTATCACTACATCTGTCACCCACACCTGTATCACTACACCTGTCACCCACACCTGTATCACACCTGTCACCCACACCTGTATCACTACATCTGTCTGTCACCCACACCTGTATCACTACAGCTGTCACCCACACCTGTATCACTACAGCTGTCACCCACACCTGTATCACTACATCTGTCGCCCGCACCTGTATCACTACACCTGTCACCCACACCTGTATCACTCTGTCACCCACACCTGTATCACTACACCTGTCACCCACACCTGTATCACTACACCTGTCACCCACACCTGTATCACTACACCTGTCACCCACACCTGTATCACTACACCTGTCACCCACACCTGTATCACTACACCTGTCACCCACACCTGTATCACTACATCTGTCACCCACACCTGTATCACTACATCTGTCACCCACACCTGTATCACTACATCTGTCACCCACACCTGTATCACTACACCTGTCACCCACACCTGTATCACTACACCTGTCACCCACACCTGTATCACTACACCTGTCACCCACACCTGTATCACTACATCTGTCACCCACACCTGTATCACTACACCTGTCACCTCACTACCTGTCACCCACACCTGTATCACTACATCTGTCACCCACACCTGTATCACTACACCTGTCACCCACACCTGTATCACTACACCTGTCACCCACACCTGTATCACTACATCTGTCACCCACACCTGTATCACTACACCTGTCACCCACACCTGTATCACTACACCTGTCACCCACACCTGTATCACTACATCTGTCACCCACACCTGTATCACTACACCTGTCACCCACACCTGTATCACTACATCTGTCACCCACACCTGTATCACTACACCTGTCACCCACACCTGTATCACTACATCTGTCACCCACACCTGTATCACTACACCTGTCACCCACACCTGTATCACTACACCTGTCACCCACACCTGTATCACTACACCTGTCACCCACACCTGTATCACTACACCTGTCACCCACACCTGTATCACTACATCTGTCACCCACACCTGTATCACTACACCTGTCACCCACACCTGTATCACTATCACTCTGTCACCCACACCTGTATCACTACACCTGTCACCCACACCTGTATCACTACACTACACCTGTCACCCACCCCTGTATCACTACACCTGTCACCCACACCTGTATCACTACATCTGTCACCCACACCTGTATCACTACACCTGTCACCCACACCTGTATCACTACATCTGTCACCCACACCTGTATCACTACACCTGTCACCCACACCTGTATCACTACACCTGTCACCCACACCTGTATCACTACACATGTCACCCACACCTGTATCACTACATCTGTCACCCACACCTGTATCACTACACCTGTCACCCACACCTGTATCTGTCATCACACACCTGTCACCCACACCTGTATCACTACATCTGTCACCTGTATCACACACCTGTATCACTACACCTGTCACCCACACCTG
This sequence comes from Cherax quadricarinatus, assembly GCF_038502225.1. Lineage (NCBI taxonomy): Eukaryota > Metazoa > Arthropoda > Malacostraca > Decapoda > Parastacidae > Cherax > Cherax quadricarinatus. Next base: position 8,142,533 of record NC_091363.1, read on the forward strand.
TATCACTACTGTCACCCACACCTGTATCACTACCCACACCTGTATCACTACATCTGTCACCCACACCTGTATCACTACACCTGTCACCCACACCTGTACTACACTACACCTGTATCACTACCTGTCACCCACACCTGTACCTGTCACTACATCTGTCACCTACACCTGTATCACTACACCTGTCACCCACACCTGTATCACTACACCTGTATCACACCTGTCACCCACACCTGTATCACTACACCTGTCACCCACACCTGTATCACTACACCTGTCACCCACACCTGTACATCTGTCACTTCACTCTGTCACCCACACCTGTATCACTACACCTGTCACCCACACCTGTATCACTACATCTGTCACCCACACCTGTATCACTACACCTGTCACCCACACCTGTATCACTACATCTGTCACCCACACCTGTCATACACTGTCACCCACACCTGTATCACTACACCTGTCACCCACACCTGTATCACTACACCTGTCACCCACACCTGTATCACACCTGTCACCCACACCTGTATCACTACACCTGTCACCCACACCTGTATCACTACACCTGTCACCCACACCTGTATCACTACATCTGTCACCCACACCTGTATCACTACACCTGTCACCCACACCTGTATCACTACACCTGTCACCCACACCTGTATCACACCTGTCACCCACACCTGTATCACTACACCTGTCACCCACACCTGTATCACTCCTGTCACCCACACCTGTATCACTACACCTGTCACCCACACCTGTATCACTACACCTGTCACCCACACCTGTATCACTACACCTGTCACCCACACCTGTATCACTACACCTGTCACCCACACCTGTATCACACCTGTCACCCACACCTGTATCACTACATCTGTCACCCACACCTGTATCACTACACCTGTCACCCACACCTGTATCACTACACCTGTCACCCACACCTGTATCACTACATCTGTCACCCAGACCTGTATCACTACATCTGTCACCCACACCTGTATCACACCTGTCACCCACACCTGTATCACTACATCTGTCACCCACACCTGTATCACTACACCTGTCACCCACACCTGTATCACTACATCACTACACCTGTCACCCACACCTGTATCACTACATCTGTCACCCACACCTGTATCACTACACCTGTCACCCACACCTGTATCACTACACCTGTCACCCACACCTGTATCACTACATCTGTCACCCACACCTGTATCACTACACCTGTCACCCACACCTGTATCACTACATCTGTCACCCAGACCTTTATCACTACATCTGTCACCCACACCTGTATCACTACATCTGTCACCCACACCTGTATCACTACACCTGTCACCCACACCTGTATCACTACATCTGTCACCCACACCTGTATCACTACATCTGTCACCCACACCTGTATCACTACACCTGTCACCCACACCTGTCACTTGTACCACGCTACACATGTACTACACTGCAACTGTCACCCACACCTGTATCACTACACCTGTCACCCACACCTGTCACTTGTACTTGTACCACGCTACACATGTACTACACTGCAACTGTCACCCACACCTGTCACTACATGTACTACACTGCAACTGTCACCCACACCTGTATCACTACATCTGTCACCCACACCTGTCACTTGTACCACGCTACACATGTACTACACTGCAACTGTCACCCACACCTGTATCACTACATCTGTCACCCACACCTGTCACTTGTACTTGTACCACGCTACACATGTACTACACTGCAACTGTCACTCACACCTGTATCACTACACCTGTCACTTGTACTTGTACCACGCTACACATGTACTACACTGCAACTGTCACCCACACCTGTATCACTACATCTGTCACCCACACCTGTCACTTGTACTTGTACCACGCTACACATGTACTACACTGCAACTGTCACCCACACCTGTATCACTACACCTGTCACCCACACCTGTCACTTGTACCACGCTACACATGTACTACACTGCAACTGTCACCCACACCTGTATCACTACACCTGTCACCCACACCTGTATCACTACACCTGTCACCCACACCTGTCACTTGTACCACGCTACACATGTACTACACTGCAACTGTCACCCACACCTGTATCACTACACCTGTCACCCACACCTGTATCACTACACCTGTCACCCACACCTGTCACTTGTACCACGCTACACATGTACTACACTGCAACTGTCACCCACACCTGTATCACTACATCTGTCACCCACACCTGTATCACTACACCTGTCACCCACACCTGTCACTTGTACCACGCTACACATGTACTACACTGCAACTGTCACCCACGCTTGTCCATTTTCACTCACATTTGTACTACATTACAACTGTCAGCACACGCATACACTTCGGCGTGTGTGTGTGTACTCACCTAGTTGAGGTTGAAGGGGTCGAGTCCAAGCTCCTGGCCCCGCCTCTTCACTGGTCGCTACTAGGTCACCCTCCCTGAGCCGTGAGCTTTATCATACCTCTGCTTAAAGCTATGTATGGATCCTGCCTCCACTACATCGCTTCCCAAACTGTGTGTGTGTGTGTGTGTGTGTGTGTGTGTGTGTGTTAGTTTAATATGTTTATTATGCACCCCATACACATCCTGTGGGCGGTAGTCAAAAGATTACAGAGGTACATAATGGGTCCAGGGACTGGGCCTCAAAGTTTTGATAGCTGAGCAAGTTACAGAGGTAATGAATTCACAATTTACAAAGGTAATGAACTCACAAATTACAAAGGTAATGAACTCCAGGTAGGTCTAGTCACAATCATGACAAGTTACAAAGGTATTTACAGATTACAGAGGTACACAATGGGTCAAGGTTTATGTGTGTGTGCGTTTTTGTACTCGCCTAATTGTGGTTGCAGGGGTCGAGACTCAGCTCCTGGCCCCGCCTCTTCACTGAGTGCTACTAGGTCCTCTCTCTTCCTGCTCCATGAACTTTATCATAGCTCATCTTAAAACTATGCATGGTTCCTGCCTCCATTACCTCACTTGCTAGGCTATTCCAATTCCTGACTGCTCTATGACTGAAGAAATACTTCCTAACATCCATTTGACTCGTCTGGGTCTTCAACTTCCAAGTATGACCCCTTGTTTCTGTGTCCCCTCTCTGGAACGTCCTGTCTCTGTCCACCTTG
>NC_091363.1:8150708-8162615 GCF_038502225.1 Cherax quadricarinatus
TGACAGGGGGCAGTGAGTTCTGACGGAAAGAGGTCGTACCAAGACTCGAGGTAGCCACAGATGGGTCGGCTGCTCTGGATCGTCACGTTGGCTCCATAATGAACATCTACCCACCAACACACACAATATGTATTATAAATATGTTGTAATCACTCGACCTTGTCTAATTAAACAAAATTTGTGTAACACTCTCATTATTATTAATAACAATAATAGTATTCAATACTACTGCAATTTGCTTACTAAACAAATGCTGAGATCCAATCTCTGGGATAACTCGACATAAACAAGTACAATTAGGAAAGTGCTAAAATTTTGGCTCTTCAAGGGGTACGTAAGGGCTGCCTGATGCTGCTGCAGGAATATCGAGCCACAGAAATGGAACTACCCTTCTCTTCCTTGCATGAAACATAATTACCACCCATTTCCCAGGTGGTGTCTGACCTCTATTACTTTATTGTTTTTTTTACAATAACTGATACTGCTACTTCTACTACTACTACTACTACTACTAATCAAAATACTGGTATTACTGCTCATAACAGTAATGATCAAGCTAGTAATAATAGTAACAGTACTAACACTTAGGGAAGGTAGCGTTGTCGTACTCAGTACCGTTGAAGGCTAAGAAGAACTTAGTGTGGTATAAGCCGCCACCGTTAACGTCCCTGTCGACATAACATAAATGGTACACAACTGATGAATCAGATACGCGTGCAACATTCGGGGATCTTTATTATGAAAACGATTCGTCAACCAGTAACTTTATATGTTCAACACAGAGCTTATTTAAAAGTGTTGAACCTGGAGAGAGAAGACGAGGTAATCAGTCCCTCAGCCTAGATGAAGATGGCAAACACCATCTAGGCTGAGGGACTGATTACCCTCTCTTCTACTGTGTCCAGTTTCAGCACCTTCAAAAATCCTATGTGGTGAACTGGTAAAGCCACAGGTTGGTGAAGCACGTTATTCAACAGCTCCGGTTGTTGACACAAACACACGTCAACCAGAACCTAGTTACAACAAAGAATTAGTATAATAACCATTAATTTTTAAAAGGGTGGACTGGTATGCCAGCGGAAGACCTCAGTCAGATGACCAAAAGCTGCAGTGGCGGGTCATCATATGACTAAGACCAGCATCAGGAAACACTTGTCCAGTTTCCTGACAAACCTTACCTAACCTACTTACAACATATACACAGAAATACCTAAACAAAATAAACTCTTATTTAATTTTCAGTCTTGCCAATTATAAAATTTATGGAGTGTTACATCACCAACACCTGTGTGAAATAATAACCCGTTAATATATTTTTAACTCAATCAATTACTTAAATAGATATGAAGGTAGTTTGTCGCGTGTTTCAGTAGTCATAAATACCTTAATATTATCTTATAATAAAGGTTAGAATATATAGACTTACCACTGTGTGAAGATGACTTACCACTGTGTGAAGATGACTTACCACTGTGTGAAGATGACTTACCACTGTGTGAAGAATACTTACCACTGTGTGAAGATGACTTACCACTATGTGAAGATGACTTACCACTGTGTGAAGATGACTTACCACTGTGTAATGATAACCTACCACTGTGTAAGGATGGAGAAGTGAATGACGAAGGTAGTGAGGTAGACAGCAGTGGGCAGGATAATGAGAGCAGCTGCCCGCGCTGCTGTGTGAGGAAGCACCTGCAACTGTTAGCACCAACAGGTGTTCACTAAGTATAGTTACTCATACACAAGTGTTCATCAAGTATAGTTACTCATACACAAGTGTTCACTAAGTATAGTTACTCATACACAAGTGTTCATCAAGTATACTCATACACAAGTGTTTACTAAGCATAGTTACTCATACACAAGTGTTCACTAAGTATAGTTACTCATACACAAGTGTTCATCAAGTATAGTTACTCATACACAAGTGTTCACTAAGTATAGTTACTCATACACAAGTGTTCATCAAGTATAGTTACTCATACACAAGTGTTCACTAAGTATAGTTACTCATACACAAGTGTTTATCAAGTATAGTTACTCATACACAAGTGTTCATCAAGTATAGTTACTCATATACACAAGTGTTCACTAAGTATAGTTACTCATACACAAGTGTTCATCAAGTATAGTTACTCATACACAAGTGTTCATCAAGTATAGTTACTCATACACAAGTGTTTACTAAGCATAGTTACTCATACATAAGAGTTCACTAAGTATAGTTACTCATACACAAGTGTTCATCAAGTATAGTTACTCATACACAAGTGTTCACTAAGTATAGTTACTCATACACAAGTTTATCAAGTATAGTTACTCATACAGAAGTGTTCATCAAGTATAGTTACTCATATACAAGTGTTTATCAAGTATAGTTACTCATACACAAGTGTTTATCAAGTAGAGTTACTCATACACAAGTGTTCACTAAGTATAGTTACTCATACACAAGTTTATCAAGTATAGTTACTCATACACAAGTGTTCATCAAGTATAGTTACTCATACACAAGTGTTCACTAAGTATAGTTACTCATACACAAGTTTATCAAGTATAGTTACTCATACACAAGTGTTTATCAAGTATAGTTACTCATACACAAGTGTTCATCAAGTATAGTTACTCATATACAAGTGTTTATCAAGTATAGTTACTCATACACAAGTGTTTATCAAGTAGAGTTACTCATACACAAGTGTTCACTAAGTACAGTTACTCATACACAAGTTTATCAAGTATAGTTACTCATACACAAGTGTTTATCAAGTATAGTTACTCATACACAAGTTTATCAAGTATAGTTACTCATACACAAGTGTTCATCAAGTATAGTTACTCATATACAAGTGTTTATCAAGTATAGTTACTCATACACAAGTGTTTATCAAGTAGAGTTACTCATACACAAGTGTTCACTAAGTATAGTTACTCATACACAAGTTTATCAAGTATAGTTACTCATACACAAGTGTTTATCAAGTATAGTTACTCATACACAAGTTTATCAAGTATAGTTACTCATACACAAGTGTTCATCAAGTATAGTTACTCATACACAAGTGTTCACTAAGTATAGTTACTCATACACAAGTGTTTATCAAGTATAGTTACTCATACACAAGTTTATCAAGTATAGTTACTCATACACAAGTGTTCATCAAGTATAGTTACTCATACACAAGTGTTCATCAAGTATAGTTACTCATACACAAGTGTTCATCAAGTATAGTTACTCATACACAAGTGTTCACTAAGTATAGTTACTTATACACAAGTGGTAGTGTAGTGGTGATGATGATGGTAGGTTACTGGTGGTAGTGGTGGTAGGGTAGTGGTGATGATGATGGTAGGTTACTGGTGGTAGTGGTGGTAGGTTAGTGGTGATGATGATGGTAGGTTACTGGTGGTGGTAGTAGGTTACTGGTGGTCGTTGTAGGTTAATGGTAATGATGATGGTAGGTTACTGGTGGTGGTGGTGGTAGGTTAATGGTAATGATGATGGTAGGTTACTGGTGGTGGTGGTGGTAGGTTAGTGGTGATGATGATGGTAGGTTACTGGTGGTGGTAGTAGGTTACTGGTGGTGGTGGTAGGTTAATGGTAACGATGATGGTAGGTTACTGGTGGTGGTAGGTTAGTGGTAATGATGATGGTAGGTTACTGGTGGTGGTGGTAGGCTACTGGTGGTGGTTGTAGGTTAATGGTAATGATGATGGTAGGTTACTGGTGGTGGTGGTATGTTAGTGGTGATGATGACGATACGTTACTGGTGGTGGTGGTGGTAGGTTAGTGGTGATGATGATGGTAGGTTACTGGTGGTGGTGGTGGTGGTAGTGGTGGTGGTGGTAGGTTAGTGGTGATGATGATGGTAGGTTACTGGTGGTGGTAGTGGTAGGTTAGTGGTGATGATGATGGCAGGTTACTGATGGTGGTGGTGCTAAGTTAGTGGTGATGATGGTGGTAGGTTAGTGATGGTGGTGGTGGTAGGCTAGTTTACCTGGAGTTTACCTGGAGTTCCGAGGGTCAACGCCCCCGCGGCCCCTGTCTGTGACCAGGCCTCATGGTGGATCAGGGTCTGATCAACCAGGCTGTTACTCCTGGCTGCACGCAATCCAACTTACGAACCACAGCCCGGCTGGTCAGCTACCGACTTAAGGTGCTTGTCCAGTGCCGCTTGAAAACAGCCAGGGGTCTATTGGTAATTGGTAGTGGTGATGATGGTGGTAGGTAAGTGGTGATGGTGGTGGTAGGTTAGTGGTGATGATGGTGGAAGGTTACTGATAGTGATGGTGTTAGGTTAGTGGTGTTAATGGTGGTAGGTTAGTGGTGATGAGGGTGGTAGATTACTGGTAGGAAGTGCGGTAGGTTAAAATGTATTAGACGCGTGTTATTAGTGGGTGTACAACAAAGGACATGGGATTATGTGTTGAACAGCAGAGAACCTACAAGAGGTGTGTTGGTGTCGGCAGCGATGCAGAAGAGCTGGTAGGCGGTGTGCAGTCCTACGTACAGTACGGTGAAGGCCCCTACGTACTTGATGCTCATCACCGTACCAAGACTCATGCCTGTGAAGCACAGCCACCACCACCACGCACTGCTCCATGCCCTGTATACCCAGGAATCAAATAAGTCATTCTTAGCGATACACACATTGCAAGACTAACACACGCCATACAACATACAAATATATATATATATATATATATATATATATATATATATATATATATATATATATATATTTTTTTTTTTTTCAACAAGTTGGTCGTCTCCCACCGAGGCAGGGTGACCCAAAAAAGAAAGAAAATCCCCAAAAAGAAAATACTTTCATCATTCAACACTTTCACCACACTCACACATTATCACTGCTTTTGCAGAGGTGCTCAGAATACAACAGTTTAGAAGCATATACGTATAAAGATACACAACATATCCCTCCAAACTGCCAATATCCCAAACCCCTCCTTTAAAGTGCAGGCATTGTACTTCCCATTTCCAGGACTCAAGTCCGACTATAAGAAAATAACCGGTTTCCCTGAATCCCTTCACTAAATATTACCCTGCTCACACTCCAACAGATCGTCAGGTCCCAAGTATCATTCGTCTCCATTCACTCCTATCTAACACGCTTGCTGGAAGTCCAAGTCCCTCGCCCACAAAACCTCCTTTACCCCCTCTTTCCAACCCTTTCGATGACGACCCCTACCCCTCTTTCCTTCCCCTATAGATTTATATGCTTTCCATGTCATTCTACTTTGATCCATTCTCTCTAAATGACCAAACCACCTCAACAACCCCTCTTCTGCCCTCTGACTAATGCTTTTATTAACTCCACACCTTCTCCTAATTTCCACACTCCGAATTTTCTGCATAATATTTACACCACACATTGCCCTTAGACAGGACATCTCCACTGCCTCCAACCGTCTCCTCGCTGCTGCATTTACCACCCAAGCTTCACATCCATATAAGAGTGTTGGTACTACTATACTTTCATACATTCCCTTCTTTGCCTCCATAGATAACGTTTTTTGACTCCACATATACCTCAACGCACCACTCACCTTTTTTCCCTCATCAATTCTATGATTAACCTCATCCTTCATAAATCCATCCGCCGACACGTCAACTCCCAAGTATCTGAAAACATTCCTCCTCCCCAATTTGATATCCAATTTTTCTTTATCTAAATCATTTGATACCCTCATCACCTTACTCTTTTCTATGTTCACTTTCAACTTTCTACCTTTACACACATTCTCAAACTCATCCACTAACCTTTGCAATTTTTCTTTAGAATCTCCCATAAGCACAGTATCATCAGCAAAAAGTAACTGTGTCAATTCCCATTTTGAATTTGATTCCCCATAATTTAATCCCACCCCTCTCCCGAACACCCTAGCATTTACTTCCTTTACAACCCCATCTATAAATATATTAAACAACCATGGTGACATTACACATCCCTGTCTAAGACCTACTTTTACCGGGAAATATTCTCCCTCTCTTCTACACACCCTAACCTGAGCCTCACTATCCTCATAAAAGCTCTTTACAGCATTTAGTAACTTACCACCTATTCCATAAACTTGCAACATCTGCCACATTGCTCCTCTATCCACTCTATCATATGCCTTTTCTAAATCCATAAATGCAATAAAAACTTCCCTACCTTTATCTAAATACTGTTCACATATATGCTTCAATGTAAACACTTGATCTACACATCCCCTACCCACTCTGAAGCCTCCTTGCTCATCTGCAATTCTACATTCTGTCTTACCTCTAATTCTTTCAATTATAACTCTACCGTATACTTTTCCTGGTATACTCAGTAAACTTATTCCTCTATAATTTTTACAATCTCTTTTGTCCCCTTTCCCTTTATATAAAGGGACTATACATGCTCTCCGCCAATCCCTAGGTACCTTCCCCTCTTTCATACATTTATTAAACAAAAGTACCAACCACTCCAACACTATATTCCCCCCTGCTTTTAACATTTCTGTCATGATCCCATCAGTTCCAGCTGCTTTACCCCCTTTCATTCTACGTAATGCCTCACGTACCTCCACCACACTTACATTCTGCTCTTCTTCACTCCTAAAAGATGGTATACCTCCCTGGCCAGTGCATGAAATTACCGTCTCCCTTTCTTCCTCAACATTTAAAAGTTCCTCAAAATATTCTCGCCATCTACCTAATACCTCCCTCTCCCCATCTACTAACTCCCCTACTCTGTTTTTAACGGACAAATCCATACTTTCCCTAGGCTTTCTTAACTTGTTTAACTCACTCCAAAATTTTTTCTTATTTTCATTAAAATTTCTTAATAGTGCCTCTCCCACTCTTTCATCTGCTCTCCTTTTGCACTCTCTCACCACTCTCTTCACCTTTCTTTTACTCTCCATATACTCTGCTCTTCTTGTAACACTTCTGCTTTGTAAAAACCTCTCGTAAGCTACCTTTTTCTCTTTTATCACACCCTTTACTTCATCATTCCACCAATCACTCCTCTTTCCTCCTGCCCCCACCCTCCTATAACCACAAACTTCTGCCCCACATTCTAATACTGCATTTTTAAAACTATTCCAACCCTCTTCAACCCCCCCCCCCCCCCACTACTCATCTTTGCACTAGCCCACCTTTCTGCCAATAGTCGCTTATATCTCGCCCGAACTTCCTCCTCCCTTAGTTTATACACTTTCACCTCCCTCTTACTTGTTGTTGCCACCTTCCTCTTTTCCCATCTACCTCTTACTCTAACTGTAGCTACAACTAAATAATGATCTGATATATCAGTTGCCCCTCTATAAACATGTACATCCTGGAGCCTACCCATCAACCTTTTATCCACCAATACATAATCTAACAAACTACTTTCATTACGTGCTACATCATACCTTGTATATTTATTTATCCTCTTTTTCATAAAATATGTATTACTTATTACCAAATTTCTTTCTACACATAGCTCAATTAAAGGCTCCCCATTTACATTTACCCCTGGCACCCCAAATTTACCTACTACTCCCTCCATAACATTTTTACCCACTTTAGCATTGAAATCCCCAACCACCATTACTCTCACACTTGATTCAAAACTCCCCACGCATTCACTCAACATTTCCCAGAATCTCTCTCTCTCCTCTACACTTCTCTCTTCTCCAGGTGCATATACGCTTACTATAACCCACTTTTCACATCCAATCTTTATTTTACTCCACATAATCCTTGAATTTATGCATTTGTAGTCCCTCTTTTCCATCCATAGCTTATCCTTCAACATTATTGCTACTCCTTCTTTAGCTCTAACTCTATTTGAAACCCCTGACCTAATCCCATTTATTCCTCTCCACTGAAACTCTCCCACCCCCTTCAGCTTTGTTTCACTTAAAGCCAGGACATCTAGTTTCTTCTCATTCATAACATACACAATCATCTCTTTCTTATCATTTGCACAACATCCACGCACATTCAGACTTCCCACTTTGACAATTTTCTTCTTCTTATTCTTTTTAGTAATCTTTACAGGAAAAGGGGTTACTAGCCCATTGTTCCCGGCATTTTAGTTGACTTTTACAACACGCATGGCTTACGGAGGAAAGATTCTTATTCCACTTCCCCATGGATATAAAAGGAAAAGTAATAAGACCAAGAACTATTAAGATAAAATCAAAGAAAACTCAGATGAGTGTGTATAAATAAACATGTACATGTATGTGTAGTGTGACCTAAGTGTAAGTAGAAGTAGCAAGACATGCCTGTAATCTTGCATATTTATGAGACAGACAAAAGACACCAGCAATCCTACCATCATGTAAAACAATTACAGGCTTTCGTTTTACACTCACTTGGCAGGATGGTAGTACCTCCCTGGGTGGTTGCTGTCTACCAACCTACTACCTATATATATATATATACTATATATATATATATATATATATATATATATATATATATATATATATATATATATATATATATATATATATATATGCAAAACAACAAATGTGAAAGAATAGAGAAAGTCCACGCGCTTTCGTGACTACTCATATTATCAAGGAACAATGTTCCTTGATAATGTGAGTAGACAAGAAAGCGCTTGGAATTTCTCTATTCTTTCACAGTGGTTGTTTTGCATATTCTGAAATCACCTGTTTACTGTGATCTTATTGCATATATATATATATATATATATATATATATATATATATATATATATATATATATATATATATATATATATATATATATACATATATATATATATATATATTTATTAACACATCGGCCGTTTCCCACCAGGGCAGGGTGACCCAAAAAAGAAAAATCATTCACTCCATCACTGTCTTGCTAGAGCTGTGCTTTACACTACAGTTTTTAAACTGTAACATTAACACCCCTCCTTCAGAGTGCAGGCACTGTACTTCCCATCTCCAGGACTCAAGTCCGGCCTGCCGGTTTCCCTGAACCCCTTCATAAATGTTACTTTGCTCACACTCCAACAGCACGTCAATTATTAAAAATTATTTGTCTCCATTCACTCCTATCAAATACGCTCACGCATGCCTACTGGAAGTCCAAGCCCCTCGCACACAAAACCTCCTCTACCCCCTCCCTCCAACCTTTCCTAGGCCAACCCCTACCCCGCCTTCCCTCCACTACAGATTTATACACTCTCGAAGTCATTCTGTTTCGCTCCATTCTCTCTACATCTCTGAACCACCTCAACAACCCTTCCTCAGCCCTCTGGACAACAGTTTTGGTAATCCCGCACCTCCTCCTAACTTCCAAACTTCGAATTCTCTGCATTATATTCACACCACACATTGCCCTCAGACATGACATCTCCACTGCCTCCAGCCTTCTCCTCGCTGCAACATTCATCACCCATGCTTCACACCAATACAAGAGCATTGGTAAAACTATACTCTCATACATTCCCCTCTTTGCTTCCAGGGACCAAGTTCTTTGTCTCCACAGACTAATAAATGCACCGCTCACCTTTTTATCCCCTCATCAATTCTATGATTCACCTCATCTTTCACAGACCCATCTGCTGACACGTCCACTCCCAAATATCTGAATACATTCACCTCCTCCATACTCTCCCCCTCCAATCTGATATCCAATCTTTCGTCACCTACTATTTTTGTTATCCTCATAACCTTACTCTTTCATATATTCACTTTTAATTTTCTTTTACATACCCTACCAAATTCATATATATATATATATATATATATATATATATATATATATATATATATATATATATATATATATATATATATATATGATTGATTTCTGTCGTACCTTATAGTCAAATTTTAATTAAATAATAACATATTCAAGGGACTCAAATGGAAATAAGTTGCTTTGAGTGTTTTTTTATGGGAGTTATCTCAGGTAATTTACTTATGTACTATATATAATAATTGTAATCGCCTAATTTGTATAATCTAACCTATGCCTCTGGTTGTGGAATTTTGTGATGCCGTAGACACTGGCCAGAATGGTCACCAGCAGTAGTGGGTCCAGGAGAATCAGTGTGTTGAGCCGATGAACGAACGTATCTGGAAATATTGTTCTTGATGAACGAACGTATCTGGAAATATTGTTCTTGATGAACGAACGTATCTGGAAATATTGTTCTTGATGAATGAACGTATCTGGAAATATTGTTCTTGATGAATGAACGTATCTGGAAATATTGTTCTTGATGAATGAACGTATCTGGAAATATTGTTCTTGATGAATGAACGTATCTGGAAATATTGTTCTTGATGAATGAACGTATCTGGAAATATTGTTCTTGATGAATGAACGTATATGGTAACATTGTTCTTGATGAATGAACGTATCTGAAGACTTGTTGATGAATAAACGTATCTGAAAACATTTTTGAATTAATTGTTTCAAACATAGTTCATGTGAGGACGCAGAAGCGCACCTGTAAGGACGCAGAAAGCGCACCTGTAAGGACGCAGAAAGCGCACCTGTAAGGATGCAGAAAGCGCACCTGTAAGGACGCAGAAAGCGCACCTGTAAGGACGCAGAAAGCGCACCTGTAAGGACGCAGAAAGCGCACCTGTAAGGACGCAGAAAGCGCACCTGTAAGGACGCAGAAAGCGCACCCGTGAGAACTAAGAAAGCGCACCTGTGAGGACGCAGAGTGCAGCGAGGCCGGCAGCGGTGAGAGAGGTAGACAGCTCCCACACCAGCAGAAAACTGAGCGGCACCAGCATAGATCCCAGCACAGCCATCATCTGAAACACACAGCTTATCACCACACTTAGCACTGTATCCCAGCCATCATCTGAAACACACAGCTTATCACCACACCTAGCACTGTATCCCAGCCATCATCTGAAACACAGCTTATCACCACACTTAGCACTGTATCCCAGCCATCATCTGAAACACACAGCTTATCACCACACCTAGCACTGTATCCCAGCCATCATCTGAAACACAGCTTATCACCACACTTAGCACTGTATCCCAGCCATCATCTGAAACACACAGCTTATCACCACACCTAGCACTGTATCCCAGCCATCATCTGAAACACATCTTATCACCACACCCACAGGATGAATATGGGGTGCACAATAATCTAGCCACTTCGGTGGCAAAATCTAAAAATCTAAATCCTAGCACTGTATCCTAGCCATCATCTGAAACACACAGCTTATCACCACACCTAGCACTGTATCCCAGCCATCATCTGAAACACACAGCTTATCACCACACATAGCACTGTATCCCAGCCATCATCTGAAACACGCAGCTTATCACCACACCTAGCACTGTATCCCAGCCATCATCTGAAACACACAGCTTATCACCACACCTAGCACTGTATCCCAGCCATCATCTGAAACACACAGCTTATCACCACACCTAGCACTGTATCCTGGCCATCATCTGAAACACACAGCTTATCACCACACCTAGCACTGGATCCTAGCCATCATCTGAAACACACAGCTTATCACCACACCTAGCACTATATCCTAGCCATCATCTGAAACACAGCTTATCACCACACCTAGCACTGTATCCCAGCCATCATCTGAAACACACAGCTTATCACCACACCTAGCACTATATCCTAGCCATCATCCGAAACACACAGCTTATCACCACACATAGCACTATATCCTAGCCATCATCTGAAACACACAGCTTATCACCACACCTAGCACTATATCCTAGCCATCATCTGAAACACAACTTATTATCACAACAGTGTATCCCAGCCATCATTGTGTGTGCGTGTACTTGTACATATTCCTATGTATGAGTGCGCTCATGTGTACTCACCTATTTGTGGTTGCAGGGGTCGAGTCTTAGCTCCTGGCCCCGCCTCTTCACCGGTTGCAACTGGGTCCTCT
>NC_091363.1:8162715-8197684 GCF_038502225.1 Cherax quadricarinatus
CTCCCCATATGAATGAATCTCTTTAAGATCAGTATCACCGAAGTCCACTATAAGGCAAGTTCCTGCTCCTACACTCTCAAACGTTATTGAAAATGTTTTCATTTCATTCTGGAATGATCACAATCAGGAACATTATTTATCAAACTATCACTAGAATTTCTGAGTTATTATATGTTCTGCAACAAGGCTGATATTTTCTAATTTACTATAACATATAACAATATTATTCTAATCTTTACATTTTCAGTAAATCTGTTTAATAAAATAATTATAATAAAACAAAGCACACACAAGAATTAAGAAGGGTACCTTTTGTGTAACAATGGAGAAGTCATCAATCTGGCACACTCTAATTTGGCCAACAATATCGAGAGACAGAGAGACATTCACTGACTGGAAGGCATTGACTGCTATCACAGTCATATTCAATTCAGTCTCCTGTTAGGTACAAACAATGCAAATTACCTCAGAGAAATACAATCAGATAAAAAAGTAGTTTATGTAGAATACAGTCATCCCTTGCTTAATGAGATAGGGACCAAAAGAACAATTATCTAGGTGAAAGTTACAAAAAAGTGTGTCTAATTTTCTCATAATTTCTTATGTTATAACGAGTTGTGGACCAGAATGACAACAATATATCAAAGAATAACAATATAACTCAGCTTAGACAAATACTGTACAAGTAAGGAAATTGAAAGACATGCTCTGCATAACAATGGGCTTTCTGCATGCGCACCTAAATGCCAACCATCTCTGTACAAACATTGTATCATGCTAAAATAAAAACATTTTTATTATTATTATTATTATTATTAGGTAGTAGGTTGGTAGACAGCAACCACCAAGGGAAGTACTACCATCCTGCCAATGAGTGTGAAATAGAAACCTGTAACTGTTTCACATGATGGTAGGATTACTGGTGTCCCTCTTTTCTGCCTCATAAACACTTAGGTCACACTACACATACATGTACACATTTATCTATACACACTCATCTGAGTTTTCTTTGATTTTATCTTAATAGTTCTTGTTCTTATTACTTTTCCTTTTATATCCATGGGGAAGTGGAATAAGAATCTTTCCTCCGTAAGCCATGCGTGTTGTAAAAGTCAACTAAAATGACGGGAACAATGGGCTAGTAACCCCTTTTCCTGTAAAGATTACTAAAAAGAATAAGAAGAAAATTTTCAAAGTGGGAAGTCTGAATGTGCGTGGATGTTGTGCAAATGGTAAGAAAGAGATGATTGTGGATGTTATGAATGAGAAGAAGCTGGATGTCCTGGCTTTAAGTGAAACAAAGCTGTAGGGGGTGGGAGTAAAAGAAAGGTGAAGAGAGTGGTGAGAGAGTGCAAAAGGAGAGCAGATGATAGAGTGGGAGAGGTACTGTCAAGAAATTTTAATGAAAATAAGAAAAAATTTTGGAGTGAGATAAAAAGTTAAGAAAGCCTAGGGAACAAATGAACTTGTCAGTTAAAAACAGAGTAGGGTAATTAGTAGATGGGGAGATGGAGGTATTGGGTAGATGGCGGGAATATTTTGAGGAACTTTTAACCCTTAAACGGTCCAAACAGATCGACATTCAGATTCGTAGTGCTACAAAAGTAGATCTACTTTTTTTTACATATTTTCAAATATAACAAAAAAAAATAATGTAGATAAAAGTTTTTTTTTACACTTTTTCAAATGTAAAACAAAAAAGATCTACATTTTTTACATACTTTCAGAAGTTGAAAAAACGTATATATACGTTTGGACCGTTTAAGGGTTAAATGTCGATGAAGAAAGGGAAGCGGTAATTTCATGCATTGGCCAGGGAGGTATACCATCTTTTAGGAGTGAAGAAGAACAGGATATGAGTGTGGGGGAGGTGTATGAGGCATTACGTAGAGTGAAAGGGGGTAAAGCAGTTGAAACTGACGGGATCATGACAGAAATGTTAAAAGCAGGGGGAGATACAGTGTTGGAGTGGTTGCTATTTTTGTTTAATAAATTTATAAAAGAGGGGAAGGTACCTAGGGATTGGCAGAGAGCATGTATAGTTCCTTTATATAAAGGGAAGGGGGACAAAAGAGATCGTAAAAATTATAGAGGAATTAGTTTACTGAGTATACCAGGAAAAGTGTATGATAGGGCTATCATTGAAAGAATTAAAGAATTAAGAGGCAAGACAGAATGTAGGATTGCGGATGAGCAAGGAGGTTTGAGAGTGGGTAGGGGATGTGTAGATCAAGTGTTTACATTGAAGCATATATGTGAACAGTATTTAGATAAAGGTAGGGAAGTTTTCATTGCATTTATGGATTTAAAGGAAGCAATGTGGCAGATGTTGCAAGTAGTATATGGAATAGGTAGTAAGTTACTAAATACTGTAAAGAGTTTTTATGAGGACAGTGAGGCTCAGGTTAGGGTATGTAGAAGAGAGGGAGACTACTTCCTGGTAAAAGTAGGTCTTAGACAGGGATGTGTAATGTCACCATGGTTGTTTAATATATTTATAGATGGGGTTGTAAAAGAAGTAAATGCTAGGGTGTTTGGGGGAGGGGTGGGATTAAATTATGGGGAATCAAATACAGTGGAGATGTCCTGTCTATGGGCAATGTGTGGTATAAATATTATGCAGAAAATTCGGAGTGCAGAAATTAGGAAAAGGTGTGGAGTTAATAAAAGTATTAGTCGGTGGGCTGAAGAGGGGTTGTTGAGGTGGTTTGATCATTTAGAGAATGGATCAAAGTAGAATGATATGGAGAGCGCATAAATCTGTAGGAAAAGGAAGGTGGGGTAGGGGTCATCCTCGAAAAGGTTGGAGGGAGGGAGTAATGGAGGTTTCGTGGGCGAGGGGCTTAGACTTCCAGCAAGTGTGCATGAGCGTGTTAGATAGGAGTGAATGGAGACGAATGGTATGTGGGACCTTACGAGCTGTTGGAGTGTGAGCAGGGTAATATTTAGTGAAGGGATTCATGGAAACCGGTTATTTTTACATAGCCGGACTTGGGAAGTACAATGCTTGCACTTTAAAGGAGGGGTTTGGGATATTGGCAGTTTGGAGGGATATGTTGTGTATCTTTATATGTATATGCTTCTAAACTGTTGTATTCTGAGCACCTCTGCAAAAACAGTGATTATGTGTGAGTGAGGTGAAAGTGTTGAATGATGATGAAAAGTATTTTCTTTTTGGGATTTTCTTTCTTTTTGGGTCACCCTGCTTCGGTGGGAGATGGCCGACTTGTTAAAAAAAAAAAAAAAGAAAACGCTGGATAACAGGTATATCCTGCTACTTCTACTTACACTTAGGTCACACTACACAGGCATGCATATGCATATACATGTATATACATATACACATCTAGGTTTTTCTTCTTTTTCTTAATAGTTCTCGGTCTTCTTTATTTTAATTTCTTAATTTTAAGTTAATTTTAAGCCTGCCCATAATGCTCTGCATACAAGGGGCTTTTGGCATGTTCACCCAACTACTATAATTCATTGTACAACTATGTATCATGTCCAAATAAAATATATGAATGAATGAATATTCTCCATGGGGAAGTGAAAAGGAATCTTTCCTCCGTAAGCCATGTATATCATATGAGGCAACTAAAATGCCGGGAGCAATGGGCTAGTAACCCCTTCTCCTGTAGAAAATACTCAAGAAGAGAAGAAGAAAAATTTTATAAAACTGAGATGCTTGAATGTGTGGATGTAGTGAAGATGATAAGAAAGAGATGATTGTTAATGTTATGAATGAAGAGAAGTTGGATGTCCTAGCTCTAAGTGAAACAAAGCTGAAGGGGGTAGGTGAGTTTCAGTGGGGAGAGATAAATGGGATTAAGTCAGGAGAATCTGAGAGAGTTAGAGCTAAGGAAGGGGTAACAAAAATGTTGAAGAATCAGTTATGGGAGGAGAAGAGGGAGTATAAATGTATAAATTCAAGGATTATGTGGATTAAAATATAGGTCAGATATGAAAAGTGGGTCATAATAAGTGTCTATGCACCTGGAGAAGAGAGGAGTGTAGAGGGGAGAGAGAGAAATTTTAGGAGATGCTAAGCAAGTGTGTAAAAACTTTTGAACCAAGTGAGAGCAATTGTGGTAGGGGACCTAAATGCTGAAGTAGGAGAAACATTTATAGAGGGTGTGGTAGGTAAGTTTGGGGTGCCAGGTGTAAATGATAATGGGGGCCCTTTGACTGAACTTTGTATAGAAGGGGGTTTGGTTATAGGTAATACATATTTTTAAAAAAAAGAGGATAAATAAGTATACAAGATATGATGAAGGGCATAATGACAGCAGTTTGTTGGACTACTTATTGGTATATAAAAGACTGTTGGGTAGACATCAAGCTGTACATGTTTATAGAGGGGCCACAGATATATCAGATAACTTTTTAGTTGTAGCTACAGTGAGAGTAAAAGGTAGATGGGATACAAGGAAAATAGAAGCAGCAAGTAAGAGAGAGGTGAAGGTTTATAAATTACAGGAGGAGGCAGTTAGGGTAATATATAAACAACTATGGGAGGATAGATGGGCAAGTGAGAGTATAGGCAATGGGGTCGAAGATGGATGGGGTAGGTTTAAGAATGTAGAGTTAGTGTTCTCAACAGAAGTTTGTGGTTACGGGAAAGTGGGTGTGGGAGGGAAGAAGAGCAATTGGTGGAATGATGATGCAAAAAGAGTAAAGAGGGAGAAAAATTTAGCATATGAGAGGTTTTTACAAAGTAGAAGTGAGCAAATGAGAGAATGGGTATGATGTTATGAACAAATATTGTTGAAAATAAGAAAAAGTTTTGGTGTGAGATTAATAAGCTGAGGAAGCCTAGAGAATGAATGGATTTGATAGTTAAAAATAGGATAGGAGACTTATTAAACGGAGAGTTAGAGGTATTGGGAAGATGGAGGGAATATTTTGAGGAATTGATAAATGTTGATGAGGATAGGGAAGCTGAGATTTCGTGTATAGGGCAAGGATAAATAACATCTTGTAGGAGTGAGGAAGAGCCAGTTAAGAGTGTGGGGGTAGTTAATGAGGCAGTGGGTAGAATGAAAGGAGGTAAGGTATACCTGGAGAGAGTTCCAGGGGTCAATGCCCCCACAGCCCGGTCTGTGACCAGGCCTCATGGTGGATCAAGCCCAGATCAACCAGGCTGTTACTGTTGGCTGCATGCAATTCACATACAACTCACAGCCTGGCTGGTCAGGTACTAACTTTAGGTGCCTGTCCAGTGCCTGCTTGAAGACAGCCAGGGGTCTATTGGTAATCCTCTTATGTATGCTGGGAGGCAGTTGAAGTCTTGGGCCCCTCACACTTATTGTGTTGTCTCTTACAACCCCCTGCTTTTCATTGGGGGACGTTGCATTGTCTGCCGAGTCTTTTGCTTTCGTAGGGAGTGATTTTCATGTGCAAGTTTGGTACAAATCCCTCTAGGATTTTCCAAGTGTATATAATCATGTATCTCTCCCGCCTGCATTTTAGGGAGTACAGGTTTAGGAACTTCAAGCGTTCCCAGTAACTGAGGTGCTTTATCCCAGTTATGCGTGCTGTGAAGGCTCTCTGTACATTTTCTAGGTCAGCAATTTCACTTGCCTTGAAAGGTGCTGTTAGTGTGCAGCAATATTTCAGCCTAGATAGAACAAACAACATGAAGAGTGTCATCATGGGCTTGGCATCTCTGGTTTTGAAGGTTCTCATTATCCATCCTGTCATTTTTCTAGTAGATGTGACTGATACAATGTTATTGCTCTTGAAGGTGAGATCCTCTGACATGATCATCCCCAGGTCTTTGACATTAGTTTTTTGCTCTAATGTGTGGTTGGAATTTGTTTTATAGTCTGATGAAGTTTTAATTTCCTCACATTTTCCATATTGGAGTAATTGAAATTTCTCAACATTGAACTTCATATTGTTTTCTGCAACCCATTTAAAGATTTGGTTGATGTCCACCTGCAGTCTTGCAGTATTTTCAATGGAGGACACTGTCCTGCAAATTTGGGTGTCATCTGCAAAGGAAGACATGGCACTGTGGCTTGTATCCCTGTCTACATCCAATATGAGGATGAGGAACAAGATGGGAGCAAGTACTGTGCCTTGTCGAATAGTGCTTTTCACCGTAGCCACCTCAGACTTTACTCTGTTGACTACTACTCTTTGTGCTCTATTTGTTAGGAAATTATAGATCCATCTATCAACTTTTCCTGTTATTCCTTTATCACGCATTTTGTGCACTAGTACACCATGATCACACTTGTCAAAGGCTTTTGCAAAGTCTGTGTATATTATATCTGCATTCTGTTTGTCTTCTAGAGCATCCAGGACCTTGTCATAGTGGTCCAGTAGCTGGGATATGTGGGATAAAGATAAAATGTTTAAAGCAGATAGGAACATAGTGTTGGAATGGTTGGTGCTTTTATTTAATAAATGCATGGAAGAGGATAAGGTACCTAGGGATTAGCAGAGAGCATGCAGAGTTCCTTTGTGTAAAGGCAAAGGGAACAAAAGAGAGTGCAAAAATTATAGGGGAATAAGTCTGTTGAGTTTCTTCCTCTATAAGCCATGCATGTCATAAGAGGTGAGTAAAATGCCAGGAGCAAGGTATTAGTAACCCCTTCTACTGTATATATTACTAATTTTAAAAGGAGAAACTTTCATCTTTCTTTTTGGGCCACCCCACCTTGGTGGAATACAGCCGGTGCATTGAGAGAAAGAAAGAAGTCTGTTGAGTGTACCTGGTAAAGTGTATGATAGAGTTATTACTGAAAAAATCAAGAGTAAGATGTAGAGTAGGATAGCAGATGAACAAGAAAGCTTTAGGAAAGGTAGGGGGTGTGTAGACCAAGTGTTTACAGTGAAACATATAGGTGAATAGTATTTAGATATGGGTAAAGAGGTTTTTGTGACGTTTATGGATTTGGAAAAAGCATATGACAGGGTGGATAGGGAGGCAATGTGGCAGATGTTGCAAATGTATGGAATATGAGGTAGGTTACTGAAAGCAGTGAAGAGCTTTTACAAGGATAGTGAGGTTCAGGTTACAGTATGTAGGAGAGAGGGAGATTATTTCCCAGGAAAAGTAGGCCTTAGACAAGGATGTGTGATGTCACCGTGGTTGTTCAATACATTCATAGATAGGGTTGTAAGAGAGGTGAATGCTTGGGTGTTGGCAAGAAGTGTAGGATTAAAAGATAAAGAATCTAACACAAAGTGAGAGTTGTCACAGTTGCTTTTTGCTGATGACCCTGTGCTTTTGGGAGATTCTGAAGAGAAGCTGCAGAGGTTAGTGGCAGAGTTTGGTAGTGCATGTAAAAGAAGAAAATTGAAAGTGAATATAGGAAAGAGTAAGGTGATGAGGATAACAAAAAAAAATTAGGTAACGAAAAACTGGATATCAGATTGGAGGGAGAGAGTATGGAGGAAGTGAATGTACTCAGATATTTAAGAGTGGACGTGTCAGCAGATGGGTCTATGAAGATGAGGTGACTCATAGAATTGATGAGGGGAAAAAGGTGAGTGGTGCACTTAGGGGTCTGTGGAGACAAAGAAATTTGTCAATGGAAGCAAAGAGGGGAATGTATAAGAGTATAGTTATACCAATGCTCTTATACGGGTGTGAAGCATGGGTGGCGAATGCTGCAACAAGGAGAAGGCTGGAGGTAGTGATGTCATGTCTGAAGGAAGTGTGTTGTGTGAATATAATGCAGAGAATTCATAGTTTGGAAATTAGGAGGAGGAGGAGGTGTGGGATTACAAAAACTATTATCCAGAGGGCTGAGGAGGGGTTGTTGAGGTGGTTCGGACATGTAGTGAGGAAGGAACAAAACAGAATGACTTCGAGAGTGTGTAAATCTGTAGTGGAGGGAAGGTGGGATAGGGGTCGGCCCAAGAAAGGTTGGAGGGAGGGGGGTAAAGGAGGTTTTGTGTGAGAGGGGCTTGGACTTCCAGCAAGCATGCTTGAGCGTGTTAGATAGGAGCAAATGGAGACAATTGGTTTTTAGGACTTGATGTACTGTTGGAGTGTAAGCAAGGTAACATTTATGAAGGGATTCAGGGAAACTGGCAGGCCGGACTTGAGTCCTGGAGATGGGAGGTACAGTGCCTGTAGTCTGAAGGAGGGATGTTAATGTTGTAGCTTTATAACTGTAGTGTAAGCACGCCTCTGGCAAGATAGTGATGGAGTGAATGATGGTGAAAGTTTTTCCTTTTACGGGTCACCCTGCCTTGGTGAGAGACAGCCGATGTGTTAATAAAAAAATAAAAATTATTACGGGGGGGGGGGGACACTGTTAAGAATTTTGTGAAATGGTGGGGTACAGACATTGAAGCAAGCATCAGAACTCATGAATGTCAGTACTATCAACCAGTTAAGACCAATAATTAAGGAGATATCATTAAAAATTAAACTGAGTGTCCATTTTCTGTTTGCTTGATGCATGATACTCAAAATAAAAATGAACCATAGGATTTTGTTCAACATAGTCTCATTTGATTTTCTTACAAAAGTAAGAGAAACCAGGTTAAAGCAATAATTAATGGGATATTGTGAAAGAAACCAAGAAAGATTATGATAATATTTTGTTACAGCTTCACAGATTCCACATTTATTATTGAATATTTCTGAAAGAAATATGAGCTTACTGTACATATACCACATGATCATATACAAAAAAATTAATGAATCAGATCGAAAACCAACGGAAAAAAACTAAAATTCAGTCATACATCCTCTGGCTGGATCCATTTGCCCTGACTTGGTGCATAACACTTCAACAAGATATTGTGAAAACTCCATGTGAATCTGTGATAATATCTCCCAGTCATTATTTGAGGAAATGGTCACTAATCAAGGAAAAAGTTTGTAAGTAGCAAATTTGATTGCTAAATAAGACAGAGTCAGTCATTAAATGGAGAAAATGTACTAGGATTTTTTGTTGTTGTTGTTAAATGAAATTCCACTAAATGAAAGATTGTTACAAGTAAGGGATGACTTCTGTATATAGATATATATATGTAATCCTTTAGCAAACAGGATAACAAATTTTATGAAGTCTTCAACAGATTTTGACCGGATTCAGAACTTTCATAGGAATATGTGCATGTTGTATAACTGTTCATAGAAATTCAGTCAAGCACCTGAATTACAGGGAATTCTTTATATCCCTCAAACTGTACTCCTTGAAATGCAGGTGAGAAAAATACATAATCTACACTTGCAAAATTCTGGAAGGGCTAGTCCCAAACCTACACACTAAAATCACTCCATATGAAAGTAAAAGTCTCAGCAGATGGCACAAAATGCCTGCAATGAAAAGCAGGGGTGTGATGAATGCACTGAGAGAGAACTCAATAAGTACAGTGGACCCCCGCATAACAATCACCTCCGAATGCAACCAATTATGTAAGTGTATTTATGTAAGTGCGTTTGTACATGTATGTTTGGGGGTCTGAAATGGACTAATCTACTTCACAATATTCCTTATGGGAACAAATTCGGTCAGTACTGGCACCTGAACATACTTCTGGAGTGAAAAAATATCGTTAACCGGGGGTCCACTGTATATGGGGACAAAGATTATTAAACCCCCTCCTGTCAACTGGACCAGGGTGCATTTATTTATTTATTTATTTATTTTCAATTTGTGCACACATACAGAGGTACAAAAAAATACAGATAAGAGCAGTATGCCAAAGCCACTTATACTATGCATAGCATTACGGGCTGGCTTAAAATTAACTTAAGATTAACAAAGATTATTAAACCCCCTCCTGTCAACTGGACCAGGGTGCATATGTAGGTCTGCATGCCACTGGCCACAAGCATGCATACTTATGCATGTATAATGATGCATCATGCAGGCCTTGATCTGCTGATACACAATAGAGGATATTCTAATCATAAGACAAGTTAAATTTCTTAACAGAGATTTTTTAATGTTAGCGATGTGGTCGTGTGCATGCCACAAAATGATTCTTACCTCCTCCCCTCGGAGTAACAGTGAGATAATTAACTGGGTTTTGTAGCAGTAACACTACAAATGGTACAATGAACTAAAATAATATAATGCAAATAAAATTTTGATTGCAAAAGGAGCAAAACTTACAAAGCCAATGTAATCCTGGAAGGGGTAGGCCAGGGGAGTGAAGGGGTTAGGTACCGTGAACCTAAACATCTCTGACCCAGAGGTATCATTTATGACAATATAATAATCCACAGTACCTGAAACAAGGAAATAATATAAGCTCTCATACTAATGAAAAAATATATCGAAGTCAAGCACCTTTTATTTTTTACATGTTAAAAATAATTTACTCCTGTTATAATGTAATTTTAAACATAAAATATATGCTGATTGAACTACAAAAAGACACAATGCAGGTTAAAAATAGCTTTAGCAATATTTTTTTTTTTTTCAACAAGTCGGCCGTCTCCCACCGAGGCAGGGTGACCCAAAAAGAAAGAAAATCCCCAAAAAGAAAATACTTTCATCATCACTCATCACTTTCACCTCACTCACACATAATCACTATTTTTGCAGAGGTGCCCAGAATACAAAAGTTTAGAAGTATTTTTTTTTTTTTTTCAACAAGTCGGTCGTCTCCCACCGAGGCAGAAGTATATACGTATAAAAATACACAATATATCCCTCCAAACTGGCAATATCCCAAATCCCTCCTTTAGAGTGCAGGCATTGTACTTCCCATTTCCAGGACTCAAGTCCGGTTATATAAAATAACCGGATTTTTTCTTATACACTATTTTAACCTAACTGATGCTGTAAGACAAACAAATAAATTAAAAGATGAATGTAGTAACTTGATACATTATGCATACAGCAGGGATTATATCACAGTCACACCAGAGATCACCAAATGATGATTATATCACAGTCACACCAGAGATCACTGAATGATGATTATATCAGTCACATCAGAGATGATTCACCTAGGATTTTATGTCAGAACTGAGATGATTTAGTGAAGATTATATAACAGCCACACCAGAGATTATTGAGGATTATATCACAGTAACACCAGGGACTATTGAGCTAAGATTATATCATAGCAACACCAGAGATTATTTAGTAAAGATTATATAAGTCACACCAGATATTATTAACTCCTGTATAAATTACTAATTTTTTTTTTTTAACAAGTCGGCCATCTCCCACTGAGGCAGGGTGACCCAAAAAGAAAGAAAATTCCCGAAAAGAAAATACTTTCATCATCATTCAACACTTTCACCTGACTCATACATAATCACTGTTTTTGCAGAGGTGCTTAGAACACAACAGTTTAGAAGCATATACGTGTACACATAAAGATACACAACATATCCCTCCAAACTGCTAATTACTAAATCTAAAAAGAAAAAAAATTTTTGTTTCTTCTTTTTCAGGTCACCCTGCCTCGGTGGTCACCCTGCCTCGGTGGTCACCCTGCCTCGGTGGGAGGCAGCCACTATGTTAAAAAACATTGTACAGATTCAAGTTTACCTACATTTACTATCAAATACTTGAGACAACTTACATATATAGCCACTGTCTGAGTCAATGTTTGAGAACTCTACAGCCAATGTTTGAGAGAGAACGATACAACCAATGTTTGAGAAAGACTGCTATAGCCAATGTTTCAGAGAATGTTTGAAAGAAAGAACTCAAACTGTACAGCCATTGGTTGCGAGACCTCCACAACCACTGTTTGAGAAAGATCTATATACAATGTAAAGATTAATACTGAATAGTTTTGTTAAGAATAACTTGGTAAGATGAACAGGATGACCATGAGGGTGTATAAATCTGTAGTGAAAGGAAGAAGAGGTAGTGATCATCCTAGGAAAGTTGGAGGGAAGGGTTAAAGGAGGTTTTGTATATGAACTGTTTGGATGTCCAACAGGCAGTTGAATGTTAAACAGGAGTGGAAGCAAGTGGTTTTAATGACTTGATGTGCTATTGGAGTGTGAACACAGTAATATTTATAAAAGGATTTAGGGAAACCAGTTATCCTATTTGAGTCCTGAGAGTGGGAAATGCAGTGCCTGCACTTAGGAGGGGCAGGGATATGTTATTAATTATGAAATTTTTTGGCTACCTCACTTTAGTAATAAGGTAAAATAAAGAATAATTAAAATTTACCATTATTTAACCTTTGTCTAGTCTTAAGTAGTCTGTAAACATTAGAATTAGTCTGCCCGAAATGCCCTAGCATGTTAATGGCTTTCTTTGTACTTAACGACACTTTATAAAAAGTAAATCACACATTGTAACCTTTGCAAAGAAATAAAATTCACATTTGTATTTGGAGGAGCATCTGATGGTCTGAGTGATGATGAAAGTGGTTCTTCTTTTTTTTGGGTCACCCTATTTTAGTGGGAGATTACTGGTGTGTTAGAAAAAGACTTGATAACCAGAAAATATTTCCAACTTATATTCTAGATCAGAGTTTCTCAGCCAATTTATCAGAGAGTTCACCAATCATTTAGGACTAATCCTGCTCATGGCTCCCACATAAGGGATGTTACCCACTGTTTGAGAAATGCTGTTCTAGATGAATAATAGATGTTATGAGTGGGTGAGTAATGGTATACAATACTGACATAACAATCGGTCACATACAAAAGCACTACTTGGGGAAAACATCATCAAAAAAGCTTTCACATCTGTTTTTCATACAAAATAATTGTTTTCACCTTGAGTCATGAAAGGAATAAATGAGAGGTTTTTATCCATGGGATACTGGTTCTTCAATTTACCAAAGCCGGGTCTACCACCAGTTGGACCTGATGTTGGCAAGTAATTATTTGTAATCTTAAAGTTCAAGATTTCTTCCACAATGTACATCTGTTGAAAAGAAAATGCCATCAAATTAAAATGCATTTATCTAATTTTTCTATACAAAACAAATCAAATTATGAATTTGCAAAAGAAGTCACAGGAGTTTCAACAGATCACACTACACTAAAATACCCCAAAGAACACCATAATACCAGAATAATATAAGAAAAGTCTTAACCATACCCCTGAACTAATAAATAATAATAGTTATAACAATGATACTTATAATAATGATAGTTATAAATAATGATAGTTATAATAATATTTTTGTGATGCTTTGGGATAACCAGTGTGCCTGGGGTCCATGACATTACTGACCGTCCTTGTGGCTTAGTGCTTCTTTTTGATTATAATAATAATTATAATAATTACTGACCGTGCAGTTAACATTAAATCCGGACACGATATTAAAGATGTAGGCAGTGACATTGTAGTATCCACCCTTGGCATAGGTATGATTGAACAAAGGTTGGCTGGTTCCAGGATCCACAAAGGGTAGGGTCTCGATCACACCATCATCCCAGTTGATCGTGACTGAGGCGTTAGTGGGAAAGGGAGCCCCGGAAGTATCCGTGAATTTGATCCCAGGGACTGTGATCAGAAAAACATGGGTATAGTACAATGATCTTGTCTATACAAAAGTAAATTACATAGTAAGGTGAGAAATAAATACACTATAACAAAATTAGAATTGAAAGTTTAGAAACATACCATTGCATGTGTATTACCTTTTATATATCCATAACCCTTATATAATTTGGGAAACGACTATGAACATACTGCTCAAGATGCACATACCTGGAGAGGGTTTTGGGGGTCAGCATCCCCATGGCCCAGTCTGTGACCAGGCCTCATGGTGGATCAGGCCCTGATCAACCAGGCTGTTACTGTTGGATGCACACAACACGATGTACAAACCACAGCCTGGCTGGTCAGGTACTGACTTTACGTACCTGTCAAGTGCCTTCTTGAAGACAGCCAGGGATCTATTGGTAATCCCCCTTATGTATCCTGGGAGGCAGTTGAACAGTCTTGGGCCCATGACATTTATTGTGTTGACTCTTATTATGCTAGTGGAGCCCATGCTTTTCATTGGGGGGATGTTGCATCATCTGCTGAATCTTTTGCTTTCATAGGGAGTGATTTTCGTGTGCAAGTTTGGTACTAATTCCTCTAGAATTTTCCAAGTATATAATCATGTATCTCTCCCACTGCATTCTAGGGAGTACAGGTTGAGGAACATCAAGCGTTCCCAGTAATTGAGGTGTTTAATTGCAGTTATGTGTGCCGTAAAGGTTCTCTGTACATTTTCTAGGTCAGCAATTTCACCTGCCTTGAAAGGTGCTGTTAGTACACAGCAATATTCCAGCCTAGATAGAACAAGCGACTCGAAGAGTGTCATCCTGGGCTTGGCATCCCTAGTTTTAAAGCTTCTCATTATTCAATCTGTCATTTTTCTAGCAGATGGAATTGGTACAATGTTGTGGTCTTTGAAAGTGAGATCCTCTGACATTATCACTCCCAGATGTTTAACATTAGTTTC
Organism: Cherax quadricarinatus; assembly: GCF_038502225.1. Taxonomy (NCBI): domain Eukaryota; kingdom Metazoa; phylum Arthropoda; class Malacostraca; order Decapoda; family Parastacidae; genus Cherax; species Cherax quadricarinatus. The sequence continues at coordinate 8,177,077 of NC_091363.1, forward strand.
TCGCTCTATTGTGTAGTTGGAATTTTTATACTCCGATATAGTTGTAATTTCCTCACGTTTTCCATATCGGAGTAATTAAAATGTCTTATCATTGAACTTCATATCGTTTTCTGCAGCCCATTTAAAGATTTGGTTGATGTCCGCCTGGGGTCTTGCAGTGTCTTCAATGGAGGACACTGTCATGCAAATTTGGGTGTCATCTGCAAAGGAAGACAGGGTGCTGTGGCTTACATCCCTGTCTATGTCAGGTATGAGGATGAGGAACAGGATGGGAGCGAGTACTGTGCCTTGTGGAACAGAGCTTTTCACAGTAGCCGCCTCAGACTTTATTCTGTTTACTACTACTCTTTGTGTTCTATTTATTAGGAAATTATAGATCCATCTACCAGTTTTTCCTGTTATTCCTTTATCACGCATTTTGTGCACTATTACGCAATGGTCACAACTGTCAAAGACTTTTGCAAAGTTTGTGTATACTACATCAGCATTTTGTTTGTCTTCTAGAGCATCCAAGATCTTGTTATAGTGGTCCAGTAATTCGGACAGGCACGAGCGACCTGCTCTAAACCCATGTTGCCCTGGGTTGTGTAACTGATGGGTATCTAAATGAGTGGCAATCTTGCTTCGTAGAGCCCTTTCAAAGATTTTTATGATATGGGATGTTAGTGCTATCAGTCTGTAGTTCTTTGCTATTGCTTTACTGCCCCCCTTTGTGGAGTGGGGATATGATTACTTTTTCACGATTACTTACTAGTACAGTGGACCCCCGCATAACGATTACCTCCGAATGCGACCAATTATGTAAGTGTATTTATGTAAGTGCGTTTGTACGTGTATGTTTGGGGGTCTGAAATGGACTAATCTACTTCACAATATTTCTTATGGGAACAAATTCGGTCAGTACTGGCACCTGAACATACTTCTGGAGTGAAAAAATATCGTTAACCAGGGGTCCACTGTAATTGCAGAACCAAAGCAGAAGTTTAATTTCCATTGGGATATTATATTTATTTTTCAATAAATCAGACGTCTCCCACCGAGGCAGGGTGACCCAAAAAAGAAAAACACTTTCATCATCATTCAACACTTTCACCACCATTCACACATAATCACTGTCTTTGTAGAGGCATTCAGATACAACAGTTCAGATGTCACTCCGAAAAGACAATATACCAAACCCCTCCTTTAAAGTGCAGGCATTGTACTTCCCACATCCAGGACTCGAGTCTGGCTAACCAGTTTCCCTGAATCCCTTCAAAAAATATTACCCTACTCACACTCCAACAGCTCGTCAAGTCCCAAAAAACCATTCGTCTCCATTCACTCCTATCTAACATGCTCACACATGCCTGCATTATTATTATTGTGTAACCCACAACAACTGACTAACACTTAAGACCTGTTTACTGCAAGGTAATCAGGGACAGCAGGTGTAAAGAGATTTACTCATATATCTCATTTTGTCCAGGAATCAAACCTAAGACTATTTGCCTGTGTGTTGAAGGCTGCCTATTTTCCTACTTGTAGCTACAGATGCTGAGCTATACTCCTGGTGCTGTCTGAATTGTTAAATTTATTATGTAACTGTTTAAAGTTTTCAGTGGTTGCAGCACATGTTACCTTTTATCCCATTCTATAGCTGCACCACTGTTTGTAAAGATACTCTGTCTATTATCCTTTCACTATCCCATTTTATGGTTTACAACTGTCACTTCTTATCCTCCCTGTTAATGGTATTAATAAATCCTTTGTATTCTTTCCTTTCTTTTCTTTTAAACACACAGGCCATCTACCAAGGCAGAGTAACCCAGAGAAGAAAAAACACTTTTACCAACATTTGCTTTATCACTGTCTTGCCAGAGGCATGCTGATATACAGTTCAGATGCCCCTCCAAACTGCAAATACAGTGGTACCTTGAGTTATGAGCAGCTCCCAACTTGAACAATTATGTGAGTGTATTTTTGTAAGTACATTTTTGGGGGTCTGAAATGGGTAGCAGTAATGTTGAATGATCAGTTATGGAAGGAGAAAAGAGAATATGAATGTGTAAATGCAAGAATTATGTGGATTAAAGTAAAGGTTGGATGCGAGAAGTGGGTCATAATAAGTGTGTATGCACCTGGAGAAGAGAGGAATGCAGAGAAGAGAGAGAGATTTTGGGAGATGTTAAGTGAATGTATAGGAGCCTTTGAACCAAGTGAGAGAGTAATTGTGGTAGGGGACCTGAATGCTAAAGTAGGAGAAACTTTTAGAGAGGGTGTGGTAGGTAAGTTTGGGGTGCCAGGTGTAAATGATAATGGGAGCCCTTTGATTGAACTTTGTATAGAAAGGGGTTTAGTTATAGGTAATACATATTTCAAGAAAAAGAGGATAAATAAGTATACAAGATATGATGTAGGGCGAAATGACAGTAGTTTGTTGGATTATGTATTGGTAGATAAAAGACTGTTGAGTAGACTTCAGGATGTACATGTTTATAGAGGGGCCACAGATATATCAGATCACTTTCTAGTTGTAGCTACACTGAGAGTAAAAGGTAGATGGGATACAAGGAGAGTAGAAGCATCAGGGAAGAGAGAGGTGAAGGTTTATAAACTAAAAGAGGAGGCAGTTAGGGAAAGATATAAACAGCTATTGGAGGATAGATGGGCTAATGAGAGCATAGGCAATGGGGTCGAAGAGGTATGGGGTAGGTTTAAAAATGTAGTGTTAGAGTGTTCAGCAGAAGTTTGTGGTTACAGGAAAGTGGGTGCGGGAGGGAAGAGGAGCGATTGGTGGAATGATGATGTAAAGAGAGTAGTAAGGGAGAAAAAGTTAGCATATGAGAAGTTTTTACAAAGTAGAAAAGATGCAAGGAGGGAAGAGTATATGGAGAAAAAGAGAGAGGTTAAGAGAGTGGTGAAGCAATGTAAAAAGAGAGCAAATGAGACAGTGGGTGAGATGTTATCAACAAATTTTGTTGAAAATAAGAAAAAGTTTTGGAGTGAGATTAACAAGTTAAGGAAGCCTAGAGAACAAATGGATTTGTCAGTTAAAAATAGGAGAGGAGAGTTATTAAATGGAGAGTTAGAGGTATTGGGAAGATGGAGGGAATATTTTGAGGAATTGTTAAATGTTGATGAAGATAGGGAAGCTGTGATTTCGTGTATAGGGCAAGGAGGAATAACATCTTGTAGGAGTGAGGAAGAGCCAGTTGTGAGTGTGGGGGAAGTTCGTGAGGCAGTAGGTAAAATGAAAGGGGGTAAGGCAGCTGGGATTGATGGGATAAAGATAGAAATGTTAAAAGCAGGTGGGGATATAGTTTTGGAGTGGTTGGTGCAATTATTTAATAAATGTATGGAAGAGGGTAAGGTACCTAGGGATTGGCAGAGAGCATGCATAGTTCCTTTGTATAAAGGCAAAGGGGACAAAAGAGAGTGCAAAAATTATAGGGGAATAAGTCTGTTGAGTATACCTGGTAAAGTGTATGGTAGAGTTATTATTGAAAGAATTAAAAGTAAGACTGAGAATAGGATAGCAGATGAACAAGGAGGCTTTAGGAAAGGTAGGGGGTGTGTGGACCAGGTGTTTACAGTGAAACATATAATTTTTTTTTTATTATCACACCGGCCGATTCCCACCAAGGCAGGGTGGCCCGAAAAAGAAAAACTTTCACCATCATTCACTCCATCACTGTCTTGCCAGAAGGGTGCTTTACACTACAGTTTTTAAACTGCAACATTAACACCCCTCCTTCAGAGTGCAGGCACTGTACTTCCCATCTCCAGGACTCAAGTCCGGCCTGCCGGTTTCCCTGAATCCCTTCATAAATGTTACTTTGCTCACACTCCAACAGCACGTCAAGTATTAAAAACCATTTGTCTCCATTCACTCCTATCAAACACGCTCACGCATGCCTGCTGGAAGTCCAAGCCCCTCGCACACAAAACCTCCTTTACCCCCTCCCTCCAACCCTTCCTAGGCCGACCCCTACCCCGCCTTCCTTCCACTACAGACTGATACACTCTTGAAGTTATTCTGTTTCGCTCCATTCTCTCTACATGTCCGAACCACCTCAACAACCCTTCCTCAGCCCTCTGGACAACAGTTTTGGTAATCCCGCACCTCCTCCTAACTTCCAAACTACGAATTCTCTGCATTATATTCACACCACACATTGCCCTCAGACATGACATCTCCACTGCCTCCAGCCTTCTCCTCGCTGCAACATTCATCACCCACGCTTCACACCCATATAAGAGCGTTGGTAAAACTATACTCTCATACATTCCCCTCTTTGCCTCCAAGGACAAAGTTCTTTGTCTCCACAGACTCCTAAGTGCACCACTCACTCTTTTTTCCTCATCAATTCTATGATTCACCTCATCTTTCATAGACCCATCCGCTGACACGTCCACTCCCAAATATCTGAATACGTTCACCTCCTCCATACTCTCTCCCTCCAATCTGATATTCAATCTTTCATCACCTAATCTTTTTGTTATCCTCATAACCTTACTCTTTCCTGTATTCACCTTTAATTTTCTTCTTTTGCACACCCTACCAAATTCATCCACCAATCTCTGCAACTTCTCTTCAGAATCTCCCAAGAGCACAGTGTCATCAGCAAAGAGCAGCTGTGACAACTCCCACTTTGTGTGTGATTCTTTATCTTTTAACTCCACGCCTCTTGCCAAGACCCTCGCATTTACTTCTCTTACAACCCCATCTATAAATATATTAAACAACCACGGTGACATCACACATCCTTGTCTAAGGCCTACTTTTACTGGGAAAAAATTTCCCTCTTTCCTACATACTCTAACTTGAGCCTCACTATCCTCGTAAAAACTCTTCACTGCTTTCAGTAACCTACCTCCTACACCATACACTTGCAACATCTGCCACATTGCCCCCCTATCCACCCTGTCATACGCCTTTTCCAAATCCATAAATGCCACAAAGACCTCTTTAGCCTTATCTAAATACTGTTCACTTATATGTTTCACTGTAAACACCTGGTCCACACACCCCCTACCTTTCCTAAAGCCTCCTTGTTCATCTGCTATCCTATTCTCCGTCTTACTCTTAATTCTTTCAATTATAACTCTACCATACACTTTACCAGGTACACTCAACAGACTTATCCCCCTATAATTTTTGCACTCTCTTTTATCCCCTTTGCCTTTATACAAAGGAACTATGCATGCTCTCTGCCAATCCCTAGGTACCTTACCCTCTTCCATACATTTATTAAATAATTGCACCAACCACTCCAAAACTATATCCCCACCTGCTTTTAACATTTCTATCTTTATCCCATCAATCCCGGCTGCCTTACCCCCTTTCATTTTACCTACTGCCTCACGAACTTCCCCCACACTCACAACTGGCTCTTCCTCACTCCTACAAGATGTTATTCCTCCTTGCCCTATACACGAAATCACAGCTTCCCTATCTTCATCAACATTTAACAATTCCTCAAAATATTCCTTCCATCTTCCCAATACCTCTAACTCTCCATTTAATAACTCTCCTCTCCTATTTTTAACTGACAAATCAATTTGTTCTCTAGGCTTTCTTAACTTGTTAATCTCACTCCAAAACTTTTTCTTATTTTCAACAAAATTTGTTGATACATACATTTGTTGAAACATATAAGTGAACAGTATTTAGATAAGGCTAAAGAGGTCTTTGTGGCATTTATGGATTTGGAAAAGGCGTATGACAGGGTGGATAGGGGGGCAATGTGGCAGATGTTGCAGGTGTATGGTGTAGGAGGTAGGTTACTGAAAGCAGTGAAGAGTTTTTACGAGGATAGTGAGGCTCAAGTTAGAGTACATAGGAAAGAGGGAAATTATTTCCCAGTAAAAGTAGGCCTTAGACAAGGATGTGTGATGTCACCATGGTTGTTTAATATATTTATAGATGGGGTTGTAAGAGAAGTAAATGCGAGGGTCTTGACAAGAGGCATGGAGTTAAAAGATAAAGAATCACACATAAAGTGGGAGTTGTCACAGTTGCTCTTTGCTGATGACACTGTGCTCTTGGGAGATTCTGAAGAGAAGTTGCAGAGATTGGTGGATGAATTTGGTAGGGTGTGCAAAAGAAGAAAATTAAAAGTGAATACAGGAAAGAGTAAGGTTATGAGGATAACGAAAATATTAGGTGATGAAAGATTGGATATCAGATTGGAGGGAGAGAGTATGGAGGAGGTGAATGTATTCAGATATTTGGGAGTGGACGTGTCAGCGGATGGGTCTATGAAGGATGAGGTGAATCATAGAATTGATGAGGGGAAAAGGGTGAGTGGTGCACTTAGGAGTCTGTGGAGACAAAGAACTTTGTCCTTGGAGGCAAAGAGGGGAATGTATGAGAGTATAGTTTTACCAACACTCTTATATGGGTATGAAGCATGGGTGATGAATGTTGCAGCGAGGAGAAGGCTGGAGGCAGTGGAGATGTCATGTCTGAGGGCGATGTGTGGTGTGAATATAATGCAGAGAATTCGTAGTTTGGAAGTTAGGAGGAGGTGCGGGATTACCAAAACTGTTGTCCAGAGGGCTGAGGAAAGGTTGTTGAGGTGGTTCGGACATGTAGAGAGAATGGAGCGAAACAGAATGACTTCAAGAGTGTATCAGTCTGTAGTGGAAGGAAGGCGGGGTAGGGGTCGGCCTAGGAAAGGTTGGAGGGAGGGGGTAAAGGAGGTTTTGTGTGCGAGGGGCTTGGACTTCCAGCAGGCGTGCGTGAGCATGTTTGATAGGAGTGAATGGAGACGAATGGTTTTTAATACTTGACGTGCTGTTGGAGTGTGAGCAAAGTAACATTTATGAAGGGGTTCAGGGAAACCGGCAGGCCGGACTTGAGTCCTGGAGATGGGAAGTACAGTGCCTGCACCCTGAAGGAGGGGTGTTAATGTTGCAGTTTAAAAACTGTAGTGTAAAGCACCCTTCTGGCAAGACAGTGATGGAGTGAATGATGGTGAAAGTTTTTCTTTTTCGGGCCACCCTGCCTTGGTGGGAATCGGCCAGTGTGATAAAAAAAAACAAAAAAAAAAAACGGATTAATCTAATTTTCATTATTCCTTATGGGAACAAATGCGTTCGGTATCAGCACTCGAACAGCCTTCTGGAACGAATTAAGCTCGTAACTCAAGGTACCACTGTATCCCCACCCCTCAATCAGAGTGCAGGCACTGTACTTCCCACCTTTCAACACTCAAGTTCAGCTAACTGGTTTCCCTGAATCCCTTCACAAAATGCCGACTTGCTCACACTCCAACAGCTTACCAAGGCCTTAAAACAATTTGCCTCCACTCACTCCTATTTAACACACTCATACATGCCAAGCCCCTCACTTCTTAGTGCAACCCTTACCCCACGTTCTCTCCACTACAGATTTATACACCCTCCAAGTCATCCTATTTTGCTCCTTCCTCTCTAAATGTCCAAACCACCTCAACAACCCCTTCTCAGCCTTCTGCCTTCCTCCTAATCTCAAAGCTGTGAATTATCAGCAAAATATTTACACCACACATTCCCCTCAGACATGACATCTCCATTGCCTCCAGATTCCTCCTTGCTGCAACGTTCACAAGCCAAACTTCACACTCACTTAAGAGTGCTGATACTACTATTATCTCATACATCATCCTTGCTGCCTCCATCGATAATGTTATTTGTCTCCACAGATGCCTCAATGTATCACCCACCTTTTTCCCCTCATCAATTCTATGGTTTACTTTGTCCTTCATAGACCCCTGTTGACAAGTCCACTCCCAAATATCTAAACACATTCACATTTTCCATATGCCCACCTTCCAATCTGATATCCAATTTTTCATTACCTGTATCATTTACCCTCATGACCTTGTTCTTTCCTATGTTTACTTTTAATTTCCTTCTTCCTTCCTTCTTTCCTCCTTCCTTCTTCCTTTGCAGATGACACCCGAATTACCATGACAGTGTCCTCCATCGAAGACACCACAAGATTCCAAGCGGACATCAACCAAATCTCCAAATGGGCGACTCAAAACAATATGAATTTCAATGAAGAGAAATTTCAACTACTCAGATATGGAAAGCTTGAAGAAATTAAAACTGTATCAGGATATACAACAAATTCTAATCATACAATAGAGCAAAAAAGTAATGTGAAGGACCTGGGAGTGATAATGTCAGAGGATCTCACCTTCAAAGACCACAACAATGTATCTACCACATCTGCTAGAAAAATGATAGGATGGATACTGAGAACCTTCAAAACTAGGGATGCCAAGCCCATGATGCTTCTCTTTAAATCACTTGTTCTCTCAAGGCTGGAATACTGCTGTACACTAACTGCTCCCTTCAAGGCAGGTGAAATTGCTGACCTGGAGAGTGTACAAAGAACTTTCAGGCACTCATAAGTATGATAAAACACCTAAATTACTGGGAATGGCTGAAGTCCCTTGATTTGTATGCCCTGGAACACAGGCGAGAGATCTATGATAATATACATCTGGAAAATCCCAGAGGGATTAGTACCAAACTTGCACATGAAAATCACTCCCTATGAAAGAAAAAGACTCAGCAGGAGATGCAACATTCCCCCAATGAAAAGCAGGGATGCCACGAGTACACTGAGAGACAACACAGTAAGTGCCAGGGGCCCACAATTGTTCAACTGCCTCCCAGCATACATAACGAGGATTACCAATAGACCCCTGGCAGTCTTCAAGAAGGCACTGGACAGGCACCTAAAGTCAGTACCTGACCAGCCGGGTTGTGGTTCATATGTTGGTTTGGGTGCGGCCAGCAGTAACAGCCTGGTTGATCCGACCCTGATCCACCACAAGGCCTGGTCTCCGACTGGGCCGCGGGGATGTTGACCCCCAAAACCCTCTCCAGGTATACTCCAGGTATACCCTCCCAAAGTCATTCACCTGCCTTTGCAATTTCTCTTCAGACTCTCCCAAAAGCAAAGAGTTATCAGCATAAAGCAACTGTGACAATCTCCCATTTTGTATTAGATTCTGCATGAGTTGGACACAGGAAATATCAGATTATTGTGTCTGGCATAAAGCCTACGAGTTCTATTGCAGCTATCAAGAAAGTTTTAGGGCAGGATTAATATTAGAACTGACTGTCCTGTATATGGAGAATATACAGAAGTATGAGTGAATTTTATGTACATTAAGCTTTTGTATATTAATGTATATTAAGTATATTAATGCATATTAAGTCTATTTTATGTATATTAAGCTTTTGAAAAGTGGGGGAGTGTATTGCCTGGCACTAGACTGGGTGATCATTCATACAGTAACTTGGGGAAGTGTATTACCTGGCACTAGACTTAGTGATCATTCATATGGCTGCTTTTTGCAAAGTCATTAATTTTAGGTGATTTGCTGTAGCTGAAGTTTACAAACAAAACAATAGCAAAACAAAATAACCTGAGCAACTATGAAGCCAATGTAAATACTGACTTGTATTTGAATGCTACAGTATTTTTATCTTCCCAGTTTTCTGGTATTACTTCACGATAATGACAGCTCTCCTGAAGATTTTAACCATTTTTAACACGAGTCATAAATTACTGTGTTTATTTCAAATAAACATCCGACTTACGACCGAGCTTGGTTCCGACTAACCGGTCTTAAGTCAAAATGGACATCAATCGAACCTTAGAAAATTGCCGACATACTGGGTAGGGCATAATGTCAAACCTTTGCTATATAAAGTACCTACATTGTATCACATGTTACTTTTTACCAAATATTTTACTATTGTATATCAACATCACAGTTATTGTAATGATTTTATTTTATTGTTTTATTTTTATACAGTCATAAGTATGAGTGGCCATATGTTGAGCAGGTCAAAAGTCGGATGGTACTTGTACACTGTAATAGACAATCTATAATTATTAAGTACACAATACAATGGCAACAATGTTGAAGGAAAACAATATACAGAAAACATACGCTGAGGCATTATGAGGAAGCCTGCAGAATTAAGCTCATTAACTTCCCAAGTTGTTGTCACTTCATTTTGCACGTATAAGAGGGTGGAGTTGGAGATGGGACCGGAGATAATATTATGCTTGTTCTGTGCAAACACTGTGGCTATGTATGTGTCTTCAGTCAGTGTAAGTGGATAGGTTAACTGATGGGGCACTGTGCCTAGTGGATAGTCTCCTGGTAAGAAAGAAAAAATTTTGTTAATTTACAATCAACATCTTTAGAGATCTCTTGCATATATTACAAAGCACTCTTGTCCAGGTGATCCACATATCATAAATCAAATTCAGGGCTCTTACTCTTAAGTACTTAATCTTTTCATAATTCAAGGTTTTATATTATAAAAACACTCTCAAGAATGGCAAATAAGGGATAATGAAAAATATAATCATACTCTATAAGTAATATACATTATCCAAAATATTAAGTACATACCTGCACATATAATACAAAGATACTAGGAATGATTTCTACAAGTACCTACTTACCAGTATCATTGAATGTATAGTTGGTTCCAACAGATGGTTCAAAGGAGAAAGTGAGGCTGATTGGTCCTGCCACACTGAACACTGCAGTGAAGTTGGCATTTATGTTGGACCTGAGAGATTTGAACTGATAATATTGAGCTTTCTTAATGTGCTAATAGATTCATAATTTTCTTTAAAATTATCAACTAATTTTATAAGCATTTGAGCCATTAAATGTCACCATTAGATACATAAATTTCTATTAATCCTTATATCTTCCAAAAAAACACATGGAATGGTTTATGAAAGGAAAATAATTTAAAAATATATCAATATTGATATTTTGGGGGCATCATGGGTAGTGAATAATACTTAGGTAAAGGTATGGAAGCTTTCATTGCTTTTATGGATTTAGAAAAGGCATATGATAGGGCAGGTAGGGGAGCAATGTGGCAGAGGTTGCAAGTGGGGATGCTCCAAGGCATCCCCACACATCAGTCATGTTTCAAATCTCATAGGGTAAGCTGTTGTGCTATGGCATCTATCTTCCAGCCAGTTTCCAGTGTTCTTCATGCCATTACTTCTGCCATTCCTCTTTCGGGTAAGACTTGCTCCTCCCTAGTAGTTACGAAACCTCTCCCTAGTGGTCACTAAGTCTCTCCCTAGTGGTCACTAAACCTCTTCCTAGTGGTCACTAAACCTCTCCCTAGTGGTCACTAAACCTCTCGCTAGTGGTCACTAAACCTCTTCCTAGTGCTCACTAAACCTCTCCCTAGTGGTCACTAAACCTCTCCCTAGTGGTCACTAAACCTCTTCCTAGTGCTCACTAAACCTCTCCCTAGTGGTCACTAAACCTCTCCCTAGTGGTCACTAAGCCTCTCCCTAGTGGTCACTAAGCCTCTCCCTGGTGGTCACTAAGCCTCTCCCTGGTGGTCACTAAGCCTCTCCCTGGTGGTCACTAAGCCTATGTATAACTCGTAGATTAGGCTAATAGTTTCAATGTTGAACAACCTCTGTAATTATTTAATTATTGTACTGAACTTATTTTTAGAATATTTGCTCATTATAGCAGAAAGTTATTTCTGTGTTCATCAGTAAAGCAGTTAGATTCATATTCCCCATTGTGAAGTTTAATCTAAAAAGCCAATGATGGTTGAATTTCAGACTAGACATGTTATACCCAGTCTTTTTTCATGCTCAGATTAGGCTCCATCCAGTTTGTATGTGTTGATTTATTGAAGCACTTTCTCATCTATTACTACTAGTATAATTAATTCAAGGTGGATTTCAGGTTGGTGCTGCTGCATTAGACCCATCTGCCTGTGGACATGACACCTTGTACAGTACTTCATTGTATCCTTTACATGTTAAACCAACTATAGCAGTCCCTGGTTGATGATAGACTTAGTTAAATGATAGCTATCATTCTACTGCTAAACTGTAAGCAAAAAATATAACCTAGCTCTAATTTAATTGATGTAATCTATGAGTTATAATCTAAAATTATAACTCATACATTACTGATCTCTATTTCCAATTTATACACTAAAAAGTTCTTGCCTTAACTTTCTAATTGATTAAGAGGTATCAGATCCCTACCTCAAACTGACTGCTTCTTTAAAACATTACAAGTGTCAGCTCTAGACATAGTCTAGAATAATAACTTTCTTTTGTAAAAAGTTATTGTGTGTCCTTTTCCACAGTTTGTCAATATCATCATACCGTTTACATCCAATAACTTTCTATTATCCAGTGATTTTAAATATAAGTATGTGGGTCAGGATGCTGGGGATGCAAAAGGTGGCAGAGTCCAGGTAAATTACCAGAGACTGCAGATTCAAGCAAAATAAAAAAAAATAAGACTGTCAATTTAGAAAAAAATAACTTTACAAGTCAAATTTCTTTTATATCTATTAAACATATATCCATGTAGGTTTTATTCATTTGATATATGAAAAAATGGTTCTGCACACTGGGTGTGCACTGTACCCAAAAATTCCTGCCTCACTCAGAGCATAAATGGAAACAGCTACCCTCTCAGTTTGTTAACCATAGCTTCCAGACATACACCCCACCACAAATAACTAATTATCCTTAACACCTACAGGGGACAAAAGAGATTGTAAAAATTATAGAGGAATAAGTTTATTGAGTATACCAGGAAAAGTGTATGGTAGGGTTATAATTGAAAGAATTAGATGTAAGACAGAATGTAGGATTGCGGATGAGCAAGGAGGTTTCAGAGTGGGTAGGGGATGTGTAGATCAAGTGTTTACATTGAAGCATATATGTGAACAGTATTTAGATAAAGGTAGGGAAGTTTTTATTGCATTTATGGATTTAGAAAAGGCATATGATAGAGTGGATAGGGGAGCAATGTGGCAGATGTTGCAAGTATATGGAATAGGTGGTAAGTTACTAAATGCTGTAAAGAGTTTTTATGAGGATAGTGAGGCTCAGGTTAGGGTGTGTAGAAGAGAGGGAGAATACTTCCCAGTAAAAGTAGGTCTTAGACAGGGATGTGTAATGTCACCATGGTTGTTTAATATATTTATAGATGGGGTTGTAAAAGAAGTAAATGCTAGGGTGTTTGGGAGAGGGGTAGGATTAAATTATGGGGAATCAAATTCAAAATGGGAATTAACACAGTTACTTTTTGCTGATGATACTGTGCTTATGGGAGATTCTAAAGAAAAATTGCAAAGGTTAGTGGTTGAGTTTGGGAATGTGTGTAAAGGTAGAAAGTTGAAAGTGAACCTAGAAAAGAGTAAGGTGATGAGGGTATCAAATGATTTAGATAAAGAAAAATTTGATATCAAATTGGGGAGGAGGAGTATGGAAGAAGTAAATGTTTTCAGATACTTGGGAGTTGACGTGTCGGAGGATGGATTTATGAAGGATGAGGTTAATCATAGAATTGATGAGGGAAAAAAGGTGAGTGGTGCATTGAGGTATATGTGGAGTCAAAAAACGTTATCTATGGAGGCAAAGAAAGGAATGTATGAAAGTATAGTAGTACCAACACTCTTGTATGGGTGTGAAGCTTGGGTGGTAAATGCAGCAGCGAGGAGACGGTTGGAGGCAGTGGAGATGTCCGTCTAAGGGCAATGTGTGGTGTAAATATTATGCAGAAAATTCGGAGTGTGGAAATTAGGAAAAGGTGTGGAGTTAATAAAAGTATTAGTCAGAGGGCAGAAGAGGGGTTGTTGAGGTGGTTTGGTCATTTAGAGAGAATGGATCAAAGTAGAATGACATGGAAAGCATATAAATCTATAGGGGAAGGAAGGCGAGGTAGGGGTCGTCCTCGAAAGGGTTGGAGAGAGGGGGTAAAGGAGGTTTTGTGGGCAAGGGGCTTGGACTTCCAGCAAGCGTGCGTGAGCGTGTTAGATAGGAGTGAATGGAGACGAATGGTACTTGGGACCTGACGATCTGTTGGAGTGTGAGCAGGGTAATATTTAGTGAAGGGATTCGGGGAAACCGGTTATTTTCATATAGTCGGACTTGAGTCCTGGAAATGGGACGTACAATGCCTGCACTTTAAAGGAGGGGTTTGGGATATTGGCAGTTTGGAGGGATATGTTGTGTATCTTTATACGTATATGCTTCTAAACTGTTGTATTCTGAGCACCTCTGCAAAAACAGTGATTATGTGTGAGTGTGGTGAAAGTGTTGAATGATGATGAAAGCATTTTCTTTTTTGGGATTTTCTTTTTTTTTGGGGGTTACCCTGCCTCGGTGGGAGACGGCCAACTTGTTGAGAGAAAAAAAAAAAAAAAAAAAAAAAAAAAAAAAAAAATACAGGCACTAACAAGATTGAACAGAGATTCTGATATGGAGTTTTATGGGTTTGAGATGAAAGAGAGATGTGGAAGGAGAGCCTTCACTAACCTGATGTAGTACGGTGGTGCCAAGTTGAGAGAGGCGTTGAATGTTTCAGTGAGCAACTGTGCGATAGTTATTTGAACATCTGTGATGTTTCGTTCACATGAAGTAATATTTGTTAAGGGCGTTGCCACTCCATTCTAGATGATGTTGAAGAAATTTATCAGGAGGAATAAATCAAGAAATAACAAGGAAAAATATATACTGGACTCCTACAGTATTTGATATTCTATATAAGAATCAATGTAAATATGCTATCAAATGAAGGGGACAAAAATGTGTACTGACTTACAGTAAGGGATCACAAACTCTGTAACTTCGAATAAATTTGAAACAATTAAAAACATACTGTCTAATCTCTATATAAATATATATTATTAACTCTTATTGTTTTCATTTCATCCATGGGTGAAAATTAATTTGTTTGCAATGTGTTATTTATTTAATAAGTGTTTCTATATTACTTTTTCTAATCCTAATAATTAATTTTTTACTGTATACTATTGTGTGTGTGTTTCATTTTCCATTTCTAACATAGTTGTCATCATACCATAATGATTTCTTTCAATTTGTTTATTATTATATTTGAGTGCCTTTTATTAATGTCTAGATGTACCGTAATTACTAGGAACAGAATTACGATGTTATTTTTTATACAGTATTTAGTGTGAGTTTTGTATATTTGCAATAGGGTTTCACATAAACATCCATGCAGCAGAGTATTCATAAAGCACGAACAGAATAATGTTTTCCACAACCACAATGTACATGTCCAATATTTTAATCAGCTGTGGCCTGATTAAAATATTGGAGGTCTTAAGAACATAACTGTTTTTGTCATATAACCCTTAAACTGTCCAAACGTAGATCTACGTTTTTTCAACATTTGAAAGTATGTAAAAAAATGTAGATCTACATTTTTTTTTATATTTGAAAATATGTAAAAAATGTAGATCTACTTTTGGAGCGCTATGCATGTGAACATAGATCTATGTTTGGTCAGTTTAAGGGATATTCTTCAGTCCACATAACATGAATTTCAGGTTAATGCTGTTTTCAAGAACATAACCACCACATTATGTGAGACTACTACATTTCTGCATGTACACTCAAATGTCGGCCACCTTCATACAAACATCGTTTCATTCTTAAATAAAGTATTATTATTATATATATGACAAATACATGTAAAGTATTCTACAGTATTTAAATGTGCACTATGATTCTTAATTTTACTCCTAGTTTAAGTCTCCCTGGAATGCTTTGCATAATTATGGGAGTTTTTCTGTAGGGAATACACAAACTGTTAACCTATCTTTATAACATTCATGTAATTTCTTGTGGAATAAGAATTATGTATCATCATCATTATTAGTATCATAAATGATAGACAATCAGATGGAGATATAGTACTTACATCATCTGTAACTTTGAGGTTTACATCAACATTGACAGTGATGCAGCTATGTGCAAGTTGAACAGGCATATTCTCCTTGACGATGGCAGCCACATAGTGATGTGAGGTTGATGGAACTCCAGCAACTATATCTCCACCAGCACTTGCCTGAGGGCTATACATAAAATCATGACAATCTCTATTTTTGGGTAGCTTCATGAAGTGCTATATTTATATTCCTAGCCCTTGGTAATTTCATGAAGTGCTACAAATATATTTCTAAAGGTTGATAGCTTTACAAAGTGCTACCTTTATATCTAGTGACTGACAGCTTCATAAAGTGTTACATTTACTATATGTATCTCTAATGCTTGATTTTTTCAAACAAAATGGCCAATTCCCACTGAGGTAGGGGCAACCTCCCCCCCCCCCCCAAAAAAAAAAAAAAAAACACATCCAACATCATTCAATGCTCATATACCTGCAAATAATGATACTTCACATTCTATGTCTGATCAATTCCACACTGTGTATACTATTAAGTTTCCTTATGACTGTTGCCCTGCCCACCTAGCAGTAAATACATACTTGTGTGTTAGCTGACTAATGTAGGTCACATTTTAGTGAAAATTATTATACAAATTGAAAGAAACTCTAGACCTGTTAGAAATATTCAAGAATTGGGAAAAAAGCACCTGTAAAATGCATTGTAACAATGATAAAAATAAGTCATGAACACCACCATTCTTCTGACAGTCCTTGTAGCTTATACCTTACTATAGAAGATTATTATATTTTGATTAGTAACTCAGGATAAAAAGAGAAAACCAGCCAGTGTGACTTTTTTAACATTGGGGTCTACTGACTTCTAAATCATATAACCCAGAACAGTCAGTTAACATCCAAGCACCTACTTACTGTTAAATAGAGGGGGCAGCAGGTATTAAAACTTGTTCACACTGTATATTCTGAAACACCTAGAATTTAAAACTGGTCCATTAGATGTGAGCTGAGTGCAGCACATTACTGTACTGTTATATTTATGTGGAAGTGCTGAACTCATTGGGGGGTCACACAATGTCTGTTTAACTGTTTGATCCAAGGAAGAGGAGGGCAGCTCCACTTACATGCAACCTCAGGGTCTTCCGCTAATACCTTTTGCCAACTGGTCCTGTTATGGTGATAACGTCTCCAGGTAGCAAGTCAACTGGGGTTGCCATTACTTCTCGGTGGAAGCCCTCTCCAGTAAATGAACCTGCTACTTCAGTACCTGCTACAGGTGCCCAGGTTGCAGCAGCTGTGGAATAAATGTAAATATTAATAAAACCAATAAAAAGTAAGAAAAAAAAATCGCTCTCTTCCCTTCCCCCTACCACCCATATTTTTTACAAAAGGGTTTTACAGGGCTTGGTTAAGAGTTCCTACTTCATTTACAACCTTTTACAAGTTCCTGCCTTTTATGTACAACCTTGTAAGAGTTCCTGCATTTATTTAAAACCTAAGAGCTATAGCTTACTTTGGACTGTTCTCTCTCTCTCTCTCTCTCTCATCAACACTTAGTGGTTTTTACATAGTGTTAGTGTACAGCCTAAGAACTGTAACCTACCTCAGCTTATTTAATAAACTTTCCTCATTAGATATTTAAGTGACTAACTGAACTTTTTTTTCCTCTTAAAGTTTCCTTTTTCTATCACATCACAAAGCCTCATCAGATTGGTTTCAAATTTTCAATGCTTATGTGTGGTAACTAGGACAAAATTCTTGGAACCACTAGCATGTATACCTGGAGAGATTTCCGGGGGTCAATGCCCCCACGGCCTGGTCTGTGACCAGGCCTCATGGTGGATCAGGGCCTAATCAACCAGGCTGTTACTGCTGGCTGCACGTAATCCAACATATGAACCACAGCCCGGCTGGTCAAGTACTGACTTTAGGTGCCTGTCCAGTGCCTGCTGGAAGACAGCGTGGGAGCTATTGGTAATCCCCCTGATGTATGCTGGGAGGCAGTTGAACAGTCTTGGGCCCCTGACACTTATTGTGTTGTCTCTTATCATGCTAGTGGCAGCCCTGCTTTTCATTCTGGGGATGTTGCACTGTCTGCCGAGTCTTTTGCTTTCGTAGGGAGTGATTTTCGTGTGTAAGTTTGGTACTAGTCCCTCCTAAGATTTTTCCAGGTGTACATATATAATCATGTACGTATCTCTCCCTCCTGCGTTCTAGGGAGTACAGGTTTAGGAACTTCAAGCGTTCCCAGTAATTGAGGTGGTTTATCGCAGTTATGCATGCCGTGAAGATTCGCTGTATATTTTCTAGGTCAGCAATTTCACCTGCTTTGAGAGGTGCTGTTAGTGTGCAGCAATATTCCAGCCATTGGGTGCAGGCACTCAATGACCAATGTTTTAGAAAACACTCTCAGCAGTCTGGAATAGCTCCATTAACTTTCAAAACCCTGTGCAGCACAGCTTCAGATATTCAAAAAAAGTGCCTCACAATTCAACAACAGATGAGAACAAAACTCTCTGATGTGTGTAGGTGCACACCTGCCATTATAACTCACATCATAATAACATGACAGCAAACAAACCACAGAACAGGTGGGGTTTGAACCCATGGGGAGTGATTCATAAAACTTCAGGCTTGTGCATAAGGCACTGAGCCAACTGTCTACAATAAGATTCATCCACCAAGTATATTCATACACCATAGGAAGGTTAGCATGGACCCCACTGTGACAACAAATGCCAGTTTTTACAGATGAATCTCCCACCAGTATTGCTGTGTCAAACTTTAGCTCAAGTCCCCTCAACTCCCTCACCATGGGTTCAAACTCCACCAGTTCTATGGCTGGTTTTTTCATCTGCCATTTTTGTGTCAAATAATGTGAAGATTTTTATTCTCATTAAATCACAGAAAATATATTGCATTATGCTTTTTTGCTTGGCTTCATTTTCTAATGCCTGAAGTATTTTACAAACACAACAGTACCCATCAAGTTAGTCTTTATGTGGGCATATTTGTAATATGGTAAAACAGTTAAAAAATTTTGGAATCTGTGCCATAAATGGAAAATGCTTCTTCTGTTTGGTTTCCAAATAGTATCAGCAAGGTTCACACTGTGACTGGGCAGCATAAGTTCCCATTCAGTAAATAACCTTTTCACTGTCTCTTACACTTGCCGCCTCCCTAATTAAGAATGATAATAAATTTGTTGAACTAGGTGTAAGAATTAACAACTGGGCATCTACACTGCAAACTGAATTGTTTGCAATCCTAATGGCGCTAAAGCTAACTTATGACACTGAGCTTGACTCTATCATCATTACTGATTCTGTCATCACTGAATGCTCTTGACTCATATAATGACTCCAACAACATGCTCATTGGAGAAGCCAGGTATAGATACTCAAAAATCCGGGACAAAGGAATTAATGTACAATTGCTATGGATCCCATCACACATTGGATTACTTTTTCATGATAAAGTTGATATGTTAGCCAAGAAGAGTACCCAGGAGAATGTAGAGTATAACCCAAAACGGTTGGGATCCTCTCCAAGATACGATACTATGTGCTGCAAAATGCCCTTCTCACACTATACCACTCACTTATTTATCCATACCTCACCTATGCTATTTGTGCTTGGGGATCAACTGCAGCAACACACCTAAAGCCAATAATAACCCAACAAAAAGCTGCAGTAAGAATAATCACTAAATCCCATCCCTGGCAACACACACCCCTACTCTTCATAGACCTAAACTTACTCCCTGTTCAGTACATCCACACTTACTACTGTGCAATCTACATCTACAGGGCCTTAAACTCTAATATCAACCTTGACCTAAAACGCTTTCTTGATAGTTGTGACAGAACCCACAGGCATAACACCAGACACAAACATCTCTACGACATTCCCCGTGTCCGACTAAACCTTTACAAAAATTCAATGTATGTCAAAGGCCCTAAAATCTGGAATACCCTACCTGAGAACTCTAGAACTGCAGACACATTCATCACCTTCAAAACTACCATTAGAAAATATTTTATCTCCCTGATACACCCCGTCAACTAACTACACGAATACCACCTGGTGGTTCACACTTACACTCACTGACTCATTTGACCATAAACAGAAATATTAATCTCAATCTTAAAATAATGAATCCTGTGATACTCCAATACTGAAACTTTGTACTGTGAGTTTAGCATTTACATTGCTAAACTCACAAACTAGTATTTAGTCACTTAGCCATAATACCAACTTACCTCATAATTTGTAATATTTTACAATTAAGAATAAAACTAAGTCTGCCCGAAATGCCTAGCCAAGCTAAGCGTTCTAGTGGTACACTCTGTAATCACTATTTTACTACATGTAAACCACACAATAACCAAATTTCTGTAAACTCAGCATTGTAATCCTTATAGAGAATAAACTTTGAATCTGTGTCTAGCATTAGGAATAATATTAGGAGAGAAGTAAATAATGAAAATGATTGTTATAGGAATGCAGTAAGAAGCCTGAGTAGATCTATAACCCACTATGATAACATGAATGTAGATAAGTATGTTTATGGAGCAACTTGCAATGTGAACAGACTGACTGATGTTGTAGTGGCCAGACTTAGGCTTGGTTACAAGTACTTCTGGCAGTTTGGGAGATACACAGATGATGATCAAACTATATGTAAATTATGTGAACAGGCATATGGTCACTGTCTTGAACATTATGTGCTTAATTGTCCACTTATTGAGAGATACAGAGATAGACAATATAATAACCTATGTAACATGTCAAGATATCTTATTAATGAAAATAAGATACCAGATATACTAAGCAAATTTCCTAAATTTGCTTGTAACAAATAAGTGAACTGTAGATAT